>NW_027209199.1:0-31364 GCF_027789765.1 Dendropsophus ebraccatus
TTGGCTTTAGATGCCGGGACATGCTATCATTTAGCAGTGTCCTGGCACCAGTCACTGCCGCAGCTCTCTCCTTCTTTCCCCAGCAGCAGCTCAGCAGCAATTATGTGGGGGGCGGAAGATGCCTGCGGGGGGGGGGGGGGGGGAGATGGACAGAGCCAGGGTGATCACAGGGGGAGCAGCGCACCAGCAGTGTCTGCTACATGCTGTCCCCCTGCGGCTGCCGGACCCAAGAGCAGCGGCAGCAAGATAGTAATGGGGGCAGAGAAGGCTTGATGATGGGGGGCAAAGAGGAGGTGAGGTGATGATGGGGGTGGGTTTAGCGTTGGGGGTCCAATTGAGGAGATGATGGGGGTGAGGAGAAGGAGCTGATGAGGGTGAGGAGGAGGAGCTGATGGGGGTAACAGGAGAAGATGATGGGGGTGAGGAGGAGGAGGAGATGATGGGGGTGAGGAGGAGGAGGAGATGATGGGGGTGAGGAGGAGGAGGAGATGATGGGGGTGAGGAGGAGGAGATGATGGGGGTGAGAGGAGGAGATGATGGGGGTGAGGAGGAGGAGGAGATGGGGGTGAGAGGAGGAGATAATGGGGGTGAGGAGGAGGAGGAGGAGATGATGGAGGTGAGAGGAGGAGATGACTAAGTGAGGAGGAGGAGATGATGGGGGTGAGGAGGAGGAGATGATGGGGGTGAGGAGGAGGAGATGATGGGGGTGAGGAGGAGGAGATGATGGGGGTGAGGAGGAGGAGGAGGAGATGATGGGGGTGGGTTTAGCGTCGGGGGTCAAAGGGCGGAAGGGTCCTATCAGACCTGAGAGCCGTCTGGCCAGCTGCCAGAGAACCGGGTCGGCGAGGAGTCGTGGTGCGCAGGGCTCCCTCCGCCTCGGCTGTGACAGGGGTGGGATGTGGACCGAAAGGGCAGCCCCTGCGTCCCGGGCCACCAGGTAGAAGCGGCGGCGGCGGCCGGTGGACGCAGGGGCTGCCCCATCTCTCGGTCCACATCCCACTCCTGTCACAGTTCCTCCTCTCCTCCTCACCCCATCATCTCCTCCTCCCCACCCCCATCCAGTTTCCCTTCTCCACACCCATCATCTCCTTTTTCTCCTCACCCCCATCATCTCTCCTCCTCACCCCCCATCTTCTCTCCTCACCACACCCCCATCATCTCCTCCTCCTCACCCCCATCATCTCCTCCTCCTCCTCACCCCAATCATCTCCTCCTCCTCCTCACCCCATCATCATCCTCCTCTGTCACCCCCATCACCTCCTCTCACCCCCATCATCTCCTCCTCTCACACCCATCATCTCCTCCTCTCACCCCATCATCTCTCTTCTCACCCCTATGTATCTGACCCCATCATCTCCTCCTCACCCCATCATCTCCTCCTCCTCCCCCCATCATCATCTCCTCCTCTTCACCCCCATCATCTCCTCCTCTGTCACCTCCATCATCTCCTCCTCCTCACCCCATCATCTCCTCCTCTCACCCCATCATCTCCTCCTCCTCCTCACCCCCATCATCTCCTCATTCTCCACACCCCATCATCTCTCCTCCTCCTCACCCCATCATCCCTCCTCACCCCCATTATCTCCTCCTCACCACCCCCATCATCTCCTTTTCCTCCTCACCCCCCATCATCTCCTCCTTCTCACCCCCATCATCTCTTCTCCTCACCACCCCCATCATCTCCTCACCCCCATCATCTTCCTCCTCCTCCTCCTCACCCCCATCATCTCCCCCCTTGTCACCCCCATCATCACCTCCTCTCACCCCCATCATCTCCTCCTCCTCACCCCCATCATCTCTCCTCTCACACCGCATCATCTTCTCACCCCTATGTATCTGACCCCCATCATCTCTCCTCCTCCTCCTCACCCCCATCATCTCCTCCTCCCCCCATCATCATCTCCTCCTCTTCACCCCCATCATCTCCTCCTCTGTCACCTCCATCATCTCCTCCTCCTCACCCCATCATCTCCTCCTCTCACCCCCATCATCTCCTCCTCTCACCTCCATCATCTCCTCCTCCTCCTCACCCCCATCATCTCCTCCTCTCACCCCCATCATCTCCTCCTCTCCTAACCCCCGTCATCTCTCCTCCCTCACCCCATCATCTCCTCCTCTCACCCCCATCATCTCCTCTCCTCACCCCCATCATCCCCTCTCACCCCCATCATCCTCCTCCTCACCCCATCATCTCCTCCTCATCCCATCATCTCCTCTCACCACCCCATCATCTCCTTTTCCTCCTCACCCCCATCATCTCCTCCTCCTCACCCCCTCATCTCCTCCTCCTCACCACCCCCATCATCTCCTCCTCCTCCTCCCCCCCCATCATCTCCTCCTCCTCCTCACCCCCATCATCTCCTTCTCTCACACCATCTCTCTTCTCACCCCTATGTATCTGACTATAGAAGGAGGTCTTAACTACATAGGAGATTTCTGGCTGCAAGGGGGTAGGTATCTGGCTACATGGAGGTAGGTATCTGGCTACATGGGGGGGGAGGTATCTGCTACATGGGGGGAGGTATCTGACTACAGGGGGGAGGTATCTGACTACATGGGGGAGGTATCTGACTACATGGGGGAGGTATCTGAATACGGGGAGATATCTGACTACATGGGGAGTATTCTACTAATGGGAAGGTATCTGACTACATGGGGGAGATATCTGACTACCTGGGGAAGGTATCTGACTACATGGAAGGAGGTATTTGGCTACATAGGAGGAGGAGGTATCTGACTACATGGAGAGGTATCTGACTACAGGGGGGAGGTATCTGATTACATGGGGGAAGTATCTGACTACATGGGGGGAGGTATCTGCCGACATGGGAGGTATCTGACTACATGGGGAGGAGGTATCTGACTACATGGGGAGGAGGTATCTGGCTACATAGAAGGATGCCTCTTGACTACATGGGGGGAGGTATCTGGCTGCAGGGGGACATATCCAGGTCTGTGGGAATATCCCACCTGCTTCTCTGGCACCCGGTTTACTGACGCCTGCTCATCCAATCAGTGCACTGTCCCGCCGTAACCACTGATTGGATGAGCGAGCTGTCAGTGAGCCAGGAGCCAGAGAAGCAGGTGGAAGTACAGGCAGGTAAGTAGGATCTGTTAAGGGTCGGCAGCTAATTAGGTAAATTAGGTAAATAGGCAGCAGCTTCATTCTCGCAGCATTCTCCTCTGTGAGAATGCAGAGCCATAGCCAGAATATCGCAGTGGATTTTGCTGCGAAACGTACACGTGAATCTACCCTGGGGCAATATTATTAATGGATCGCATCCTTGGGGTACTCGGCTGGAGCATCTCGTCGCATGGGGGTACTTGGCTTGAAAAGGTTGAGAAACACTGATTAGATAAGGTAGAACTCCAATGACGTGTGGTACGCCTTGAAGCGATCCTGTATGCAGAGGCCGGGGTGATCAGGACAGGTATCACACTGAAAATGGGTCCTTCCTGATCCCCCTGTTACGGCACACTCTGCACTTCTTATGGGGTCTCCTGTTTTCCAGTGTGGGGGACGTCACCTGGAAATGTTTCCCTGGTGCGATACGGGGTCCTTCATATCCAGAAGCGCTGGGTCCGCTCCATGCTGCTAAATATTAAGGCTCTATTACTGCTTCTGATATTTTGGATCCTGCCACAAAACTACAATAGCTCGGGCAGCGAGGAACCAGAAGAGGGGGGTGCTGGTATAAAAGTTATCCTCGTACAGGTGGTAACCTTTATCCAGCGTGGGAAGATCAGTCCCAAAGGATCTTCCACTAACTCGGAGGATGGGAGGTTGCATCTGGGGGCATCTGGGGGCTGGATTCGGGTGTCCCTTCCTTCATACACTGGAAGGGTACGTGCACACTGCGCAATGGCGAAGGATAACCCTTGTGCATTCCACAGCTGGCACCCGCTGGGGGACTGATGGAGGTGCGCGTCTCCGTCCGTTTCATAGACTCCATCCTATGCACGGGCGGATTCCGCCCTCTGTCCAAAGAATGAACGTGTTCATTCTTTGGACGGACGACAGAATCCGCCAAGCATAGATGGAGTCTATGACACGGGCGGAGATGCGCAAGCCCGCATCAGTCCGCCGGTGGGTTCAGCTGTTTTCAGCAACCAAAGGGTTATCCTTCCCCATTCTGCAGTGTGCACGTACCTACACTACGTATATTTCAGGCAGTATTGTGGTCCTCATATTGCAACCAAAACCAGGAGTGGATGAAAAACACAGAAAGGATCTGCTCACACAATGTTGAAATTGAGTGGATGGCCGCCATATAACAGTAAATAACGGCCATTATTTCAATATAAAAGCCGTTGTTTTAAAAAATAACAGCAAATATTTGCCATTAAATGGCGGCCATCCACTCAATTTCAACATTGTGTGAACAGAGCCTTTCTGTGTTTTCAATCCACTCCTGGTTTTGGTTGCAATATGAGGACCACAATACTGACTGAAATGTACGTAGTGTGAACCCAGCCTAAATCTGTAAGTGTACCCTGAGGACTCTCACAGAGTTTGTAGAATTTCACGCCATACCGTCATCTCTTATTGGAAGGTACAACCTACGCCAAGAAAGGAGTTGCTGATAAATGCCGCACTTATGTACGGCACTTATCAGCAGACAGTGGCGGTGGTAGGATATAGGGGGAAAACGCCCCTACGCCAAAAAGGAGGAGTTGCTGATCAGCGGCGCACTATGTGCAATGCTGATCAGCACTCAGCGGCGTTAGGGCGCATAAAAAAAGAAAAAAAACATTGAGAAAAAAATATATATATCTTTTAACCCAAAGCCACTGATCAGTGTATATATACACTGATCAGCCACTAGGGGGCAGAAGAGTAAAGCTGCCGAAGGTGGCCAAAGCCCGAAGAGCCGAAGATTTGCGAAGTTAGACGATGTGAACCCGACGGAACCTGGAGGTAACTCGACGCACCGAAGAGGACGCGCGGGCCGCCGATTCGCTCCAGACGCCGGGATCAGGTGAGTATAGGCCCCTACACTATACACACCTGTTCTGCACCCCTCAGCTACCTAGCTGAGGGGTGCAGAACCTGGGGACCTGTTTTTAACTATTTGATCACCGAGATGGGCCGGCGGTAGTTGCCTGCCTATCACGGAGTATCGTGGGGGTGGCACCGGCGCCATCTTTTGTGGGGACACTAATGGCGATTGGTGCTGTCTCGGACAGCACCAATCGCCATTGCTTTCTGGGTCATCGATGACCCGAAAAGCTGTTTTCAGCTGCTATCCGCTGATCTGTATTGATCAGCCTATAGCAGCGATCGTCAGCACAGAGGGGTTAATCACCCCGCGACGAGCAGAGATGACCTGCTGTACATTATAGCAGGCTATCTTCACCGATCGCTGTGTGTGTACAGCGATCGGGGGAACATCGGGCGTAAATGTACGTCCATTTGCATTAAACCCCACCCTGCGGGGCGTACATTTACGCCCGATGTCGTTAAGGGGTTAATGGCCTATCCTTTTTTATGTGTAGTATTGGGTTGCACCTACAAAAACAAATATCTCAGAAGCATTTGCCAAAAAAATACACATTTTTTTCTGCTTCTATATTACACAATGTGAACAAGCTCTCAAAATAAGCACTTTACATATACATATACACCAGTTTATTATGGGTATATGATCATTAGTCTGACACACACAATAGGATTACATAATCACCTACAAGATCTGACAGACCTCTCCCCATTCATTTGTTGCTGCTATCGCTATGGGATCAGGATCTACTTTAGCTCACAGCTTTGCTATGGTTGGGTCCACACCATTTTTGCAATCTGTTTTTTTTCATCCATTTTTGCAAGAAAAACGGATGGAAAAAACGGATGCAGTTGTGTACATTTGTTTTGATCTGTTTTTCTATTGACTTCCATTATAAAAAAAAAGGATCAAAACACCTCCTTTTTTTTTAACGTACACAAAAACATAGCTGACCTTACTTTTGATGCGTTTGATGCAATTTTTCTATGGTGGAAGTCAATGGAAAACGAATCAAAACGGATGCACACAAATGCATCCATTTTTCCATCAAATATGTACAACATTTAAGGAGTTTTAAGGATTAAACATATGGAAATAAATAAACTACTAAAGGGTGGAACTAGCCTAATAAATAAAAAAAAACTTTAATCACCCCTTAATCCACCACCACGCCAGTTACTGCTGCGCTGCTGTCCTGCTGTTTCCTATGGTACACATAGACATTTTGAAGTGACCTGTCTGATCTAATAGCATTGCAATACTCATGTAACTATATGACTGGCTCTATAAACGCGCATGGTCAACCTGTTTTTGTGTCCGTCAAAAAAAACAACGGATTGGTTAAACGGATTGCAAAAATGTAGTGTGAACCAGCCTTATTTGTGTGCAACTAGCAGCCACCACCCTCAAAGGGTGCAAGGGCATCTGTGACACATCCCCCATATAGCACTGTGTCTTTTCTGTATTTGGTCTGGAATTTGTTTGGAAGCTGCCCTCTGCAAGTGAGGATAAAAAGCTGCACTATTGAGCAGAGTCTAAGGAGCTGGGGGTCTTTCCCAGAGCTGACTAGAAGGCAGGATAGGCTTGTTCCAGCAGGCGACTCCCAGGTCGTACCTCTAGCATGACTTGCTTGTAGAGGTGATTGAGCTGTAGCAGAGTACAAAATTGTGAGGCGGTACTCAAAATCGGGGACAGGCAGGTCAGGAGAGGTGGCAGACAGAACAAAGTGTATAAACGTAGGCAAGAGATCTGGTACATGATGAGGGAAAACAGGCTCAAGGAATGCTTTCTCGTGCAGGGAACCGGGAAAGGACATAGAGGACGTGCAGGGAACCGGGAAAGGTTATCAGGATGTCTGATTGAGGGGTACCAAGCCCTGCGTCTGTAAGACTTTATAGCTAAGTCTAATAATATCAGGTCAGCAATACTGTTTCTCATAACTTTTACATGTTTGCAGAATACAGTGATGGTATGTGATTTTCATGACTGTGTACAATATTATTAGACTTAAACATGTTGTAATCCATGTCCTTCTTAAGTGTGGCTAATCTGGGAATATTAACAGAGATAGTGCCGATTACTTTGGATCCTTTGACATCTTTAATAAATTTGCCACATTTTAGTGGTGCCGGTAACTAGAAGCCTTTAGGCTGTGGCCAAGGTATTCTCTTGTTCTCTACCAACTCTTTGCCACGTGACTGAAACAAACTAAAAATGTAATACCAGGAGGCGCCAACAGTATTCACGCGTGCAAAAAAAATCAAGGTTTATGATCATCTGGTACAATGGGGGTAAACAGGCCAAGGTAAAGGAACCACCTGGGGGTGAGATTAGAGGAGTGACAAGACCAATGGGACATTGTGTACTCCATCTGATCCCAGCAAATGAATGATTAACAATGATTTAGGTTTAGCTCAAAAGATGCGATTAACACACAATTTTTAGATTGTTGCCTGCATTCACACAAAACGATTATCGTTTAAATTTGAACAATATGACAATTTTGCACGATAATTGCCCGTGTAATGGGGCCATTAGAGACCAGTGTTGAGATACCTATCCTGACCAGTATGGTCTATGCAGGTCAGCACTCATTGAGAGTGAGGAAACCTAGTCCCAAAAGCCACCACCCACCGGTGGTGTATCTGTGGAACTAGGGTGTCAAACCAATGGCATAGCTCACACACTTTCTAACCCCCCCCCCACATCAAGCACTAAACGGACTAACCGGCACCAGACGCAGATCATGCACTGAAAAATCACATGCACAAGAGCGGGATATACAGGCAATCAAGATAATGTAAAACACCAGACCAAATGACTACATGCTAACAGTGTTTATTGAACATGACTAATCAACCAAAATGCAGCAAACAGTACAACGAAATAAGTAAAATACAGAGAAGACGGTAATAGAGAGGATGGTTAACAAGAACACTTTTCTGAAAGTACGTCAGCACGCTGATGTCCTTCCCCCTCTGGAGCTGGAGATGTGTATCTGATGTGTATCTGATGTGTATCGGGGGGGGGGGGGGGGGTTGGGGTAAGGAGAACAATTATTGGCATTAACTATACCCATTAAAATAAATGTAAATCAAATATAACTAACTACATGGGCAAGAAGAGCAAAAAGGAAATAAATATAGCACACCATGGCATGGAAACATATAGACTTATGTTACAAATAATACTGGAGTTGTAAATCCGCTGTACCATCGCAATGATCAGCTGCACCAGGGAGTTGAGTCTAAGGGGCCGCTGGTTTACACCAGTGCCCACCACAAGGTGGGATGGACTTGCTGTGGCAGGTGACCCCCAGGTCGCTACCCCTGGCTTGGTTTTTCTGGGGCTGGCGAGGTGCAGATGGAGACACGTACAAGGCAGGCGGGGACACAGCAGGACTCACGGCTGGAACCAAAGGCAGCAGGAACACAGCAGGACTCATGGCTGGAACCATTGGCAGGAACATTGGTGAGCTGGGACCACACACTATAAAAACATGCTAAGGCATACATAGAGTCAGGGCTGGGCTGAAATTTATAGGGAGGTGTTAGGTGCACTGACCAATTAGAGGCGCACTGCCTCTTTAAATCACATAGAGACGGTCGTGTGCGCTCCCCAGGAGGCAGGAGCGTGTGAGCTGACAGGGGAGACATGAGGCGCCCTACAGGGCTGAAGAGGTAGCAAAGCTGGGCCCTTGCACATGGAGTATAGCATCTGACCGAGAGCGCGGGGCCACAGCAGTAGCCCAGAGCATGGACTGCCGCCATACCGAGACAAATGTGAGTAATGAAGTAATAGTAATAAAGTAGAACTAAGCAAACCTGGCAAACAAAGTCAATACAATAGAAATAAAAAATACTACAACCCATAGTAAAAATTATGGAATCACCAGCCTCAGAGGATGTTTATTCAGTTGTTCACAGATGACACAAAACTAAAATCATGTCAAATGGCAACTTTCTGCCTTTAGGAAACAGAAATCAAGTAATAAAATGTAGTAGTCAGTAACGTTTAATTTTTAGACCAACGAAAGGGAAAAAAAATTAGGAATCACTCAATTCTGTGGAAAGAATTAAGAAATCACCCTGTAATTTTTCATTCCCACAACTGACACCTGCATCAAATACATCTGCTTGTAATAGTCCTTTACACGGAGTGATAATTCACCCGATCACACGATTAACGATTTTGAATGAACAATGTTTTTTTCAGCGTTTAGACGGAACGATCAGCGTTTAGACGGAACGATACATCGTATGGAAATATCGTTATGTGATCGTTTTGTGATCGTTAAGCCTATCTCACACATAGGTGAAATCATTGAAAGACTTTACACTGAACGATCTGCGAATTTTTTGCGAACGACCAACGATAATTTGAGAACATGTTGAAAGATCAAAATGAACGACTTTCGCTTGTCGTTTGATCGTTCGCTGCGTTTACACGTACGATTATCGTTCGAATTCGATTGTTATCGTGCAAAAAACGAACAATAAATTGTTCCGTGTAAAAGGACCATTAGTCTGCATCTAAAAATGAGTGATCACACCTTGGAGAGCTGTTGCACTGAGTGGACCGACATGAATCATGGCTCAAACATGAGAGATGTCAATTGAAACAAAGGAGAGGATTATCAAACTCTTAAAAGAGGGTAAATCATCACGCAATGTTGCAAAAGATGTTGCTTTTTCTCAGTCCGCTGTGTCTAAATCTGGACCAAATTCAAAAGACATGAGAAGGTTGTTAAAGGCAAACATACTGGTAGAAGGAAGACATCAAAACGTCAAGACAGAAAACGTAAAGCAGTATATCTAACAAACAGAAAATGCACAACAAAACAATTGAGTAACGAAGAAGGAAACTGAAGTCAACGTCTTAACTGTAAGAACTGCCTAAAGAAAATAGGATTTCAGAAAAACTAAACAAAAGCTATCATTAACACCTAAACAGAAAAAAACAAGGTATCCATGGGCTAAGTAAAAGCATTCGTGAACTGTGAATGACTGGATGAATGTCAGATTCAGTGATGAATCGCCAATGAATCGATGATGAATCGATGATGAATCGATGATGCTGGAAGTTTTGTTTGGTGCCGTTCCAATGAGATTTACAAAGATGACTGCCTGAAGAAAACATACAAGTTTCCACAGTCACTGATGAAATGGGGCTGCAGTCAGGTAAAAGCACTGGGAATATAGCTGTCATTGCATATTCAATATATGCACAAGTTTACGTTGATATTTTGGACACTTTTCTTATCTCATTAATTGAAAGGATGTTTGGGGATAATGAAATAATTTTTCAAGATGATAATGCATCCTGCTAGAGAGCAAAAACTGATTGAAAATCTTTGGTGGAAATTGAGAGAAAATGGGCCATGTCAAGGCTCCAACCTGCAAAGCTGATCTGGCAACCACAATCAGAGAATGCTGGAGACAGATTGATGAAGAGTCCTGTTTGTCACGCATTAAGTCCATCCCTCAGAGACTGCAAGCGGTTATAAAAGCCAGAGGTGGTGCAACAAAATACTAGTGATGTGTTGGAGTGTTCTTGTGTTTGTTTTTCATTATTCCATAGTTTTTTCCTCAGATTTGAGTGATGGCATATTTTTTTCCCCTCTGCTTGGTTTAAAAAAGTAACGTTACTGACTACCACATTTTTTTTCTTGATTTCTGTTAGTGTTTCTTAAAGCCAGAAAGTTGCATTTGACATGACTTTAGTTTGTGTCATATCTGTGACCCGTTATTTTTCTACAACAATAAAAAACTGAACGAAAATTCTCCGAGGCCGGTGATTCCATAATTTGCCAGGGGTGTATTTAAAGTCCATGTTTAACTCTCTAGAATGCATAGTGTCCGAGTGTCCTCCTTTTGCTTAAAGGAGAAGTCCGGCAAAATTTATTAAAGTATTGTATTGCCCCCCAAAAGTTATACAAATCCCAATATACACTTATTACGGGAAATGCACATAAAGTGCTTTTTTCCTGCCCTTACTACTGCATCAAGGCTTCACTTTCTGGATAACATGGTGATGTCACGACCTGACTCCCAGGGCTGTGCAGGCTGTGGCTGCTGGAGAGGATGATGGCAGGGGGATGCTCAGTGTCCCTCCAGTGCCCTGTGTCCCTCAGTGTCTCCTGCCATCATCCTCTCCAGCAGCCACAGCCTGCACAGCTCTGGGAGTGATATCACCATTTTATCCAGGAAGTGAAGCCGTGATGCAGTAGTAAGTGCAGGGAAAAAAGCACTTTATAAGCATTTCCCGTAATAAGTGTATATTGGTAATTTGTATAACTTTTGTCTTTCCTGATATGGTTTTGCCTGACCCCTCCTTCATTTTTGTAGCCCGTCTTTGGACCCGTTTTATTTTACCAATATCCTTTTTTAGGTGACACAGTATTCCAGATGGACACAGTATTCCAGATGTGGTCTCACTACAGCGGGATTAAAGTCTTCCTCTCCCTAGTGGTTATACCTCCAGCTATACAGCCCAGCATACGATTTGCTTTCCCTACCGCCTGGTTGCACTGGTGACTCATTTTATGTCTGTCAGAAATCACTACCCTAAATCCTTCTGCTCTGCAGTCTTTGCCAACACAGAACTGCTGATATGATACTCGGATAGAGGATTCTTCTCCTAAAAATACATTATTTTACATTTGGAAGCATTGAACTGCAGTTTACAATGTTTGGACCACTTAATCATTTTCCATATAGCCTCTGATCAGAAGATACACCATTAACAAAAAATCTCTGCCACTTATTACAGTGATTGGTCATGGTCTAAACACTCAGACCCCGACCGATCAAAACTTTTGACATGCCTCTACAACATCAAAGTTAAAAAACACCGGCACACTGTAAATGCTAAGATGTATGCATGATATATAGATATTTTTAAATTACAATACTGGTATAGAACAAAAAATGCCTTAACATACCATTTGATCAAATAGTGTATACCACATTAAGGTGACCTCAGAAACGTGATGGACCCTACATTAAAGACATGCCTCACCTGGGCAAACATTAAGCTACACCTTCTGGGCATGTAGGATCCAACTTTTCAGATCCTCTTCTGAGACCCTGGTGATCATAGTGGGAAGATCGCACACTATTTAATAAAACAGTATGCTAAGAACTTCATTTTTTTTTATGTCTATGTACTTCTATGTCTCTATATCGTCCTATTTCATGTAAAAACCTTGTGTCATTACCCTTTATTCTCAGGGCTTTACAGCAATGACTGTTGCATTTCCCTCTGTATACTGTATGCTGTCTCATGCTTCTGTTTTGTATTTGATGTTTCACATCCTATCATCTAGAATAGGCTAAATGGTGACAGAAGAATTCTATCCTTTTTATTATAATTGGGTTGTTTGTAAATAAATAAGTGAATTGGTCGGCCAGATCCTTATTAAGTAACTTGAGAGACTTCCTTTACATGTGATAGCACTATAACACTACTACTGAGCAACACTATTTTTAGATCACATTTATGTCACTTTTCCCTCTGCGTAAGCGCGTTTCATTTATATACCAGCCGATGACATAGATCAGCTGACTTTAATAGCAGAATGCAGAGGTGCAAATTATGACAGCTTAATTTCGTTTTTCCATCTTCAGATAGTTTTATGTGTTTGAAAAGGCTTCTTTTTAGATCCATTCTTGGCTTTAGCTTTAAAAAAATCTGAATATGAAAACACATCCTTAGGCCTTATGCACACGTTCAGTATTTTTTTTATGTCCGTAGATTCCT
Source organism: Dendropsophus ebraccatus (assembly GCF_027789765.1). Lineage (NCBI taxonomy): Eukaryota > Metazoa > Chordata > Amphibia > Anura > Hylidae > Dendropsophus > Dendropsophus ebraccatus. The sequence continues at coordinate 12,762 of NW_027209199.1, forward strand.
CCCGCTATCCACCCATACAATCTGCTAAATATTACGGACTGAAGACTCCTTATTTTTTACAGAAATATGGACTCCAAAAGGTTACAATCTGTAGAAAATAGTGGATCCCATTGATTTCTATGAGAGAATCCACAAAAAAATCCTGGTCCACATCAGGACATGTCCTTTTTTTCAGGAATGGTTTGAGTCCTTGTAATGTATTGTGAACAGCCCAATAGTATGAAAATACAGATCCGTAGATTACGAGATGTGTAAATAAGGCCTTAGATGATGCATGCTTAAAACAAACCCCAATAAATAGTGACATATTGTGGTCTTTCACATTTTGGAAACTTGACATTTAAGGGTTTCCAGTCTGATGACAGAAATGACTGAAGTGATAAAAATTTGTACATCCCTCCTAAATCTTCTATAGATCCAGCACAGCTAATCCTGTGATCTCCACTGATTTAATTAAAAAAATTACATACTAACCTGATGTGTGACCAGTGCAGGCATTTACTAGCCATACTGGTCACATGCTGACATACTGACTAAGACCATGATTTACCGCAGTAGTAACTTGTTGTAATAAAATTATATGATTAAAATAGAAATGCATGTGTGCAGGTTCTGTATAGTCCTTTGTTCTTAATTTATGGATGTATAATTATGGCCGTAAAACTAAACTACATGTTAACTGAAAGATGTTTTTGTCAATTGATTTCAATGCAATTTAGTGAGAAAAAAGGGTTGTATTTTTTTAATGTTTTATGGGGAATAAAATAGACATTTGAAGTGTCAAAAAGAGGTACAACATACTGAGTTTGAACATAGCCTTAAGGTCCTTTTACATGGGTCGATTATCAGCAGAGCGGCTGACTGTATTCCCCTGAAATGGTTGGTGACCTGCCGGGCTGTGATGGGTCCCTTGGGCTCTTGTCACTGTAGTCCTGAGTGGCAATTGACCCACCCAGACTATTGGTCCCGCCACCCACAGAAAGGGGAGGAAAGGATGACTGAGTCCCAGTGATGGAAAACAGAACAACTTTACTGTACAGTCTCTTGAAAATACAAAACACTTTTGCAGAAATGGGTAATCTTTGTACAGACTTTTGTGCTTAAACTCAGTTGTGCTGAGGAGATGCTTGAAAACGTAGAGGAGAGTAGAGATAGTTGCAGCTGTGCTTGAAAGGTTCAGAGTAGAGTAGAGCAGCAAAGAGGAGCATTTTGTCAAGCAAGTTCTAACCCAATGTAGTACTGTGCTCTGCCGGAACTTGAAGAGTGAAGTACTTGTGAGTGAGAAGTTTACTTGTACCCTTGTTTATGGTCTATGGTCTGATCACCTTCTGCCCTACAGTGTCAAGGTACTCGTCCAGATAGGGTGATACAAGGCCCAGCCTTTGTTTACTTGCACTTCGAGATAGAATACCTAGACCATCTTGTAGCTTTGTTCTATCCATGCTACTTCCTCTTGTGTAGTAGGATACTGCCCTGCACTTTGTAGAATGGTTCTCAGCGTAGGCTAGGATGATCCCCGACTTTTCCCTCTTGTAGTGTTTAGCTCTGCATAGTTGATATAGTAGATAGACTGGAAGAACTGAGTGTCTCTGGTTGCATCTGCACACTTGTGTCTCACCACATCATTAACTAGACCACACTGTCTAGACTAGACTGGTTCTGGCAAAGCCAGGCCCTGGCTTGGCTACAGCAGGGATATCTGTCCTTCTCCCACGAGAATTTGGATAAGACTGAAGCTACACTTCCTCCCACCAAGTAACTTCCTACAGGGATATGTAAGAGACCATGTGAGCGGTGGAAAGGAATGTGTGCAAAGAGAAAAAGGAAAAGTGATAGGCTTAAGAAGAAGAGCATCTCCATTGGACAATAAAAGTATCTAATACATAGGAAGTAGTAATCCTTTGTTATCTACAGCTGTGCAATACATAAGAGCCTACATATGAAACACTGGCATCTTGTGGTGAAATTATAAAATACCTTCATCACTACTTAACCTAGAGAAGAAGCTTTTGCGACAGGTGTGTGAGAGAAAGAACACCCGTGGTGGACACACACAACATCTACTTTCCTCAACAGTTACAGCTCTGGTCCCCGGCTGCATCCTGGTGTGAGACAGGGCTTGAGACATAACATTTCGAGTCTGTTCAGCAGTTCAGCGGCTTTAACAAGGTCCCACCTGTGCCGCTGAATGGCTCAGCTGACTTAAACGACACGTCTCAAGCCCTGTCTCCGACCAGGATGCTGGACCGCAGCAGGGTGGTGTGGGCCTAAACTCTGGGTCCAGGAGGTAAGTGGACATTGTTGCTTTCATCCACCACTGCCCAGTGAAAAAAAAGGCCTCTTGCCTGGAGTACCCCTTTAGGCTGGGTTCACAGTACGTATATTCAGGCAGTATTTGGTCCTCCGCCCCAAAAAAAACAAAAAACCACAGACACACACAGACACCATACTCACCATTCTGCCGTCCAGCGATGTCTCTCACTTCCGGGTCCAGGGGATGGAAAAGGCTGCCAGTGCGCTTGTGCACCAGCAGCCTTTTCTCTCCCATTCACTTTCCATGAAGGCGCAGAGGAGGAAGAAGACCCGGACCCTGACGTCGTTGTCTCGAGATGGCGCCCGGGAGAAGAGGACGGTGACGACCGAAATAGGTAATGTATAATTTCTTTAACTTTCGGGGGGGGGGGGGGGGGGATGGGGACCGGGTATTTAACCACATTACAAAGTTATATAACTTTGTAATGTGTGTTAAATAAGCAAAAAAAAATTCAGTCGGAGTTGTCCTTTAAATCATTGTTAAGTCATTGTTAAATCATTGTTTAGTCAGCCCCAACCCCCCATGTAGGAGCACCAGAGCCTATAACACGTCATACAGCCAGGTTACATGGAAACATGTGCAGCTGATGGCAGATTATCTTTTGACACATATAAAGTCAGCGATCAGCAGACAAGTGAGTGGTTGCTCATTTTTCCCACGTAAATGGGGATGTGCAGCTAACTACAATGATGTCAATAGGCTGCACTAGTTATCCAGTGATTGTTCATGTGACCAGGAGCATAATTGATCAAGCCTGAAGGTGAAGGCTTTGTAGATGAGCGATAATCTTGATGATCTGTGCTCGTCATTGCGTGGGTGTCTGGCCATGTATAAGGGCCCTTAGAGTACCGTTGACTGATTCACAAATCTACCATATGCCATTATTTTCATGCATTGGCACAATCGACAGTAAAGGGCCACATGAAGGTTATGTCACAAGGCAATCTGTGTAACATTCTATGTGAATGTGATCATTATTCAGAATTCATACATGCCTGACATACTCAGTTTGTTTGTTACTCATGTAGTAAATAACCACACATCACTACATCACTAATTATTCACCATTTCCTGATAATAAGCATAAAAAGTTATTATTTTAATCCAGTTATAACGTTTATTTCTGACTGTGGCAGTTTTTTACCAAAAGTGGTAACATTGATACATGACTATGTACGTGTCTTTTATTACCCAGGCTGTGAGGCTTGCCATATAAGTAGTTGTCACATAACACTAGAGAATATTAACCATTGTAGTGCTTAAAAATGTTTTTAGTGTGTTATCAGAACTTTTCATTTACTCAGGGTTTCTATCATTGCAGTTTGCATGTTTCCTGCTTGTTTTCCTTGAGGCCCCATTCACACATCAGTAATGCAGAACTATTTGTTAGGGTGTTCACAACCTCAATTCAACAGCAAAAGTCTGTACTTAAAGGGGTTATCTAGCGTGGGGCACTTTTTTGGGGGGATCGGGGAGGAGGTGGCTGAAATAAAAGACGTCCACTTACCTCTCCGGTTCCAGCGGTGGGTCCCGCATCACGGCGCTCCGGTGCCCGGTTCCCGGCCGCTTCCTGGTGTCTGATGCTGCCCGAGACGCAACGTCTTAGGGCCGCTCAGCCACTCAGTGAAGGAGGCGGGATCCGAGCGGACTTAAAACGGATCCGGCCTCCTTCACTGAGTGGCTGAGCGGCCTTGAGACGTAGCGTCTCGGGCGACGTCAGACACCAGTAAGCGGCCGGGAACCTGGCACCAGAGCGCCGTGATGTGGGACCCGACGCTGGAAACGGCGAGGTAAGTGGACGTCTTTTATTTCAGCCACTCCTCCCCGGTCTCCCCCAAAAAGTGCCCCCATGCTGGGACACCCTATAACACTAGACAGTATACTCCACCTTGTCCATTCAACAGTCAATTATATACATGGTATGTGAGACTAATCGTGGTAACTCACCACTTGCACTTGCACTCCTCTGTGATATTTTCATGTCCAAACAGCTCTTTCTTAGAAGGGCTAATACTCACAGCAATATGCTCGAATACAAAAGTTTCTTGATTATTATAGTTCAGGTACTATAAAATAGCTCATAGACAATGTGTTATTGGTTCCTTTCCAAATCCAGTATAAGTATCTTAGGGCCAGTTCACACAGAGTAAAAGGTGGAATTCTGCAACAGAACTCTCCACCGCGGAATCCCACCAGCCTCCGTGTCATACAGGCAGTCTATGGGAGGGCTCGTGCTCCTTCTCTCTCCGCGCCTCTATACTCAAAGAATTGACAAGGCTGGTACTAATATATGAGTGGTACATACACTATATAGTATATAGTTGTGGTGTATAGTGATGTAGGCAATATGTTCACTGCTGGTATATAGTTATGTTGGGGGGGGGTCCAATTTCATTTTCCGCCTCAGGCAGCAGAAAACCTAGAATCCGCCCTGCATTTATGATTTATTACATTATCTGCTTATGTTTTCTCTTGAGTGAATTTTAGTACTTTGAGAGAAAAGCGTCTTCCTTAGCTGCTTTGTACATGATGCTCTTTCTGGATCTTTAATTCTGCCTTCAACAATAATAATTAATAATAATATTAATTGATGCTTTTTCTATTCTTCTTCTTCTTTTTCTTTTTTTTTTTTTTTATTTTTTGCCAACAGAGAAAATTTGCAAAAGAAACTCTAGGGGGACATTTAGTATCCAGCACAAGCGGGCCAGATGGGCGCTAATGGCAAATATTCACATAATTTATGTGCAAATGCTTGTTTTGTGCATAAATTATGCATGGCAGAGGTTCTATGTGAGTGATTTATTACTTCATGCACTTAGGACTCCACACGCCACCAAAAGCAGTGATGAGACTGCACCCCTTTTTCTCTGCAGTTGAAGGCATCATGGGAAATGTAGGCTATAGTTAAAGAAACATATAATGCCCCTACTCCACGAGTCGTTTGGAGGAGCAAACGAGCGCTATTAGCGCTCGTTTGCTCCTCGTTCCCCGCTCGCTGCCGCCGCTATTCAACGCGGCGTCAGCGAGCGGGTGAGTGCGGGAGGGGCGGCGGGGAGCTGCTGGGGGGGCTGCCTGGGGGATCGCTGATCGTCCGGGCAGCCCATAAGATATAGCAGCGCCTGCTGCCGATGCTCCTATTCAACGGAGCGATGGCAGCAGATCGCTGCTATATCAGTCGCTTGTTTTTCAACATGTTGAAAAACAAGCGACTGCAACGATCAGCCGACATGAACGATGTCGGCTGATCGTTGCACTCTATTCCACGGGACGAATATCGTTCGTAGCGGCCGATATCGGCCGAATACGAACTATATTATTCCTCTAAACGACCCGTGGAATAGGGGCTTTAGATAGGAATGCAGACAATCCATGCATCCCGCAGCAACTAAAAAGTTATACATGAGGGACACACAAGAGCCTTTACATTATTATTTAATGGGTATTCTCATCTGGATTAGTTATGCCCTATCCAGAGTATGCACAAGATGGGGCGTAAGAGATTGTAGGGGGTCTACCCAGTGGGGACCCCACAATCTTGAGAATAGGGACCCTGAAATCATCTACACAATAGAACTGTATGAAAAGGGAAGAAAAACTGACCCTAAATGTCCTCAGCGCACAAAGCTGCATATGTCAAAAGTTTGGACATTTCCCTATTTGTTTGTAAAAAAAGAAATGTGAAAAAAGGGGCAAATTAAATTTTTAAAAAGTTTTTAAAGGGAACCTGTCACTAGTTTCATGCTGCTCGATCCATGCTCACTATTTAGCACTGACAGAGACCCTTAACACAGTAACAGAGACATCATAGATAAAATTTGGGCTAGGGACTGTGCCTGTCACTGCCCTGTTCCAAGCCCAAGTTCTATCCATAATTATTCTAAAACGTGCAGCCATTTAGAGTGTATTGTAGATCATTGTGTTGAGAATCCTTGTCCATAGTTCAAGTTCCATTTATAAACTTTTTTTTTTTTTACTTTTTATTATGCTTTCTTATGCACGGAGCCCGAAGCCCAGATCCCCCGACACCTCCGGAGAGCCGACTGCCAGGTGCGTACAGTTGTTCTGGGAGCCCAGTCAGCACAAATGTGCTGATTGGTTCCATTTAAGCGCCTATATCATTTGGTTCACTGTAAGGCAGGCAAATCCACGTGACTGTCAGCCACATATGGCAGTGTTGCCAAGACAAAGACTGAGCTCAGCAACTGTTTAACTACCAGGCTCCAGGCCCAGGGCCAGCGCATCTGCTGTTTTATATTTGTAATGTTCAGGGAATTGTTCCAGTTTACCTGCCTTTTACTTGATTCATAGTTCAAAGCAAATGTGTACCTGCTTGTTATACAGTAAATGAGAAGATGACTATACTTTCCTGAAGAAAATGTCCAGCTGGGGTGACCTATGCCAAAATGCCAGCTTTGAGTTAATACGGCACAAAAAATGGGCCACTAGCTAGAAGAATTTCCCCTGAGCCCAATGGCAGGGCTATATTTAAATAGCCTATTGAGGGCTTGTCAGTTTTAGTTACTCTGAAAAGCAAGAGATGCAATAGAGAGCTCTGTGACATGTCCCTCTGCAGGCAGCAGCAACTCTTTTGGGAGAAGTTGCTGTCAAATGGGTTTTTTGTTGTATGAAGTAAAATCTTATTCTAATCACTAAGAAGAGTGACACAGATTTGTCTTCACTAGCTGACTGTCCAATTTACAGGGACTACCTCTCAGTTTTAATCTGTCTTGTGATGGAGAAGATAGACCAGGTCTGCACATTTCCCACTTTGCTTTGTGAGCACACTCATTTGTTGTAGTAACTCAGAGCGGTACTTCTATGTGGCAAATAGCATCACATAGCATAGTTTTAACCCCTTAATGTTTCAGCCATTTTTTTTTTTTTTTTCTCCGCCATTTTTCCATCATTGGTAATTTTACCACAACATGTAAAGCAAAACAAAAATAACATGACATAAATTCTAAAATAAAAAATCTTTTGTTTTTACACAGTGCACTTTAAGGAAAATGTACATGTTTTGTGCAGTATGTGACTCTGTCCAATTACAATTAAACTAGATTTATGTAACCTTTTTTTTTTCTACTTTTGAAAAAAATTGCTTAAAATTGCGCTCCTATCATTTGTTTTTTGAGAGGGCTTTTTTTTGTGCCGTGAAATGTTATTTTTTGGTAACATTTTGGTTTAGATGGGACTTATTGATTGCTTTTTATTAATATTTTTCTGATGTATGACATGACCAAAAATCAACAATTTTGGTGTTTTACATGTATGTTTGCTGATCTCAGTTAATATTGGTAAGTACCAGTTGCTAATAGCAGCCAGTACTCACCAGGTGTGACACAAGCTCAGCTCCTGACCTGCATAATGTGGACATGTCTTCTCTGAAAAGCTACATTGTCTGACGGCAAAACATGAGGAGGAGTGTTAGCCCACATGACTGGGCTTCCTGTTTGCTTTCCTGTTACACTCCAGTTACACACCATCAGGAGTGTGTGTACAGTGTCCTAGTAGCTGTCTACATGTGGCTATGTTCACACAACATTTTTCTGCTCCGTTTAAAATTACGTCCGTCATTTTGAGTCTAAAATAACGGACATCATTTAGATGTCTGGCCTCCCCTTGGTTGCATGGTACATTATTCTAGTTTGGTTTACTAATTGGCCTTTGGGTTTGGTTTAATTAAAAAGTACATTGAATTTAGTAGTAAAAACAGAGAGAGAACTGTGACAAAAGAAAAACTGTGTGTGAATAATAAAAAACGTCCGCTGTTTGCAAAAGACGTCCGAAAATAATTGTCATGATCATTATTTTGACGTCCGCTGTGATAACCTCCGTTATTCAATACGATGTGTGCATTAGACATCCGTCTTTCTATTGACCTCAATGCATTGCATTGCAGTCAGTTAAAGGGATTATTCAGCGCTACAAAAACATGGCCACTTTTCCCCTTCTCATGTCTCAAGATTGGGTGGGGTTTCAAACTCAGTTCCATTACAGTAAATGGAGCTTAATTGCAACCACACCTGAACTGGAGACAAGAGAGGGGAAAAGTGGGCATGTTTTTGTAGCGCTGAATAACCCCTTTAAATCGCAGCGATAACTGAAGTTTTTTTAAGTAGCAAAAGTGACTGCCTTTTCTCTATTTTTAACGTTGTATGAACATAGCCTGTTGCTGTAGAATATAGGTTGTACTATGGTTGTAGATTTTCTATCCTGTCTGGGTAGTTTAGTTTAAACATGTCTAATGTATATTGTGCTTCTTTACATTGCTTACCATGTGCATCAGGTGTACAATTGGCTGTATACACACATATCCTTCAAAATATGGATGAATATTTACTTTTAGAACTGCCAACATGTGCCAAGAAAAGGAGCACCAACACTTTACAGTCACTCTGCTACCAAAGTTACATAGGCTGAATTGGGTTACCTCCTCAAACGGATGAACATTGACGTGTCATGTGAAAAATTTAAGGGAATGTGTCACCTATATTTTCTTTTACTGATTATTTCACTATATTTCACTTTGAGTACATTGTTTTGGGGGCTCCCATAATGCCTGAGCTGTTTTTTAACAGCCTTTAGGGACATACTTTACAGCGAGCATCATGGACATAGACAACAATAGACGGACTCTGTTCCCTTGAGATGATTGTGAAACATTACTGAACGGACTCCACAGTGAGACTTGCTACTGTTGTGACATGTCACTGCAATTCTGTACAGATCACTTTACAGTAGCCTCCTCTTATCACCATGGACACAACAGGAAGTGTTAGTTTTACCCCAGCGGTATGAAAAAAAACCCTGCAAGTATCACTTTTTGTGGATACTTTACTGTAGATAGTGAAATAGAAAATTTGAAAAAAGGTCACCATAAATTCTTAATAAGTATGTTTAACATAAAACCATTGTTTAAACAGTAGGTTATTTTCTGACACATTCCCTTGAAGAGTGCAAACACCCTGCAACCATTGCTGGAAGAACATAAGCTGGTGGTGGCAGCATCATGCTCTGGGGAATGCTTTTTGTGGCATTCTCTGGGCCACTCATCCATGTGGAAGGCACTGTCACAGTGGTTGCTCTGGATATTGGCTGTTTGCCATAATATGTCACTTGAGGCTATGTTCACACTACGTAAGTACCGAAGTAATCACTGCCGTTGTTGCCGATTTGCAACAACAGCCTTGATTACTACGGTACTTAGGTAGTGCTGCATCTGAGGGTACCCCGGCCGGAGTGTATACACATAATATACACTCTGGCTGGGATCCCTAGCGGCGTTGCAAAAAATTTACATGTCAGTTTTCAGTGGCCGTCGGTGCACACAATGGATAGTGCGGCTCTGGCCGCACACTCCATTGTGAGCAGAGGGGAATTCAGATGCGGGCGCACACTGATGCGCCCACATCCGAATTCAGTGGCAGTGAGGATCATCCTGCAGTACCGGCCAGGATGATCTTCTCTGACACTGGCCGTTCTGTGACCCGGATGGATCACGGAATGGCTGGTGTCTTACTACGTGTGACCATAGCCTGACTGTGTAAATATGCCATGGTTAACATTCTCTGTACTGCCTCCTCTAGTTAAATATTTTGTAAATGTGTATAAGAAGCAGATCACATGACCTTCCTTCTGAAGTCTCTAGCAAATTCTATGGAAGGAGTCCCTAACTCCAAGAATCTCTCTCCAGAGGGCTCTTCAGTATCTTCCGGCCTGCTTTGTTGCCTCTGGCTAAAATCATTGCTATGTGACTTACATAAGACAACCCTATAGCCTTTTCCCTGGAATAGGGAATTGTAAGTGCATCTAACAGTGAGTAACAAAGGTCTACTAGGTGTACACCACAGGAAAGCAGCATGTGATGACCGCTCTCATTAGAGTTAATCTCTCCTGGACTGTATTTTCAAGGCAACAGCAAAAGTGCATGATGTGCTCTCTAGAGACTCTTTAAATTATCCTTAGTAAAAAGCTACCAAGGGATTAGAACCTCTTCTTATACACTGAAGCCAAGCCTGTGTAAACTTGTCATCATCATATGACAGAACAAGCTGTTTTCCTCTTTTTTTTTCCGTGCACACAAGATTTTCTATCAGTAAAGATCCTGTTCAAGTTTATATACAGAGTCCAGAGTCCTAGACTATTCCACCACATGCAGTCAATTACAAAGGTTGCTGGATCCATTAGGAAGATACTCAGGGTCCAGTCAAGGCCCTCAAGCTACCATAAAACTATAGACTCTTCCTGGAGTACTACTACTCCCAGCTCACCCCAACCCTTCTGCTCCCATCTTCCTTATAGGCATCGTATACACTACTAAATTTACGGAAAATTTCATGCTCCAGGGATATTATGTCATGAAAGTAGGGCATTTAAGTAGAAGCATTACAATGTTGATTTCCTTTTCTCAAAACAATTCATTGATACAAAACCCCACAAATAGCGATGGCTATACCCCAACAAAGTCGCACTACTTGTCCTGTGCTCTTGAGGCATCATTACAGCTTGGCAACTTAGCTGGACCTTAGTTTTCTATGGGTTTCAGGTCTAGAGAAAGTGCCGGACGCTCCATGTGAGGTCCCCATTCTCCAGCAGCTGTTCTAATGATGTCCCCTCGATAAGCTGGAGCATTGTCATCCATGAAGCTTAAAGGGGTAGTGCGGAGCTCAGAAATTATTCACAGAATAACACACATTACAAAGTTATACAACCTTTGTAATGTATGTTATGTCTGTGAATCGCCCCGTTCCTGTGTCCCCCCACCCCCACCCCCACCCGTGTACCCGGAAGTGTGGTACATTATACATTACCTGATCCGTGTCGAGGGCTGTCCGCCATCTTGTGCCAAAACGTCATCTTCGGACGGGACGGCCGAGTCGCTGCCGGCCCATCCCCCCCTCCGCCGCGTCACAACTGTGGCTCAGCCGCGATTGGCTGAGCACAGTTATGCTAAGCCAATTGCGGCTGAGCATCGGATGACGCTGCAGAGGGCGGCCCGGCATTCGGAACAGTCGGAGCTGTTTCGCCGTCCGCCCGAAGAGACGTCGCTGAATGAAGATCGAAGACTGGTGTCGGCACGTGACAGGTGAGTATATAGCGCACCACACTTCCGGGTACACGGGTCGGGGGACACGGGGAAGGGGGGCCATTCACAGACATTACATACATTACAAAGTTGTATAACTTTGTAATGTGTGTTAGTCTGTGAATAATTTTTAACCGCCGCACTACCCCTTTAAATTAGGCTGGTATTGCTCATTCAGAGGCAAAAATGACTGGATTAGTGACGTTATTCATGTAGTATGGGCTTGTCACTGTACAAATCACAAAGTGGTGGGGCAGTTCCTGTATTGACTAGACACACCTGCACACAGTGTAACACCACCATAACCACCAAGGCAACAGTGGCTGATGCATACAGCTCTCCTTCTATGCTGGATCAGTGACCCTCAGTGCTGATCACTGTTAGCTTTTGTGTTCATTCATCCCTTTCCATCAGCAGTCTGTATATATGTTCCTACTGCACATACCCCTTGCAATAGGAATGTATATATACGTTCCTGCTGTGACGGGGTTAATGATGTGAGCGGGGGGCATAGCGATCAACAAAGTCCAGGGCAGCAGGTATTGAGAGTCAGCTGCGATCCCGCAGCTGACTCTCATTAACCCCTTAAACGTTGTGATCTACAGCATTTAAGGTGCTCAGTGACAGATCAAGCATCTGTCATTGAGTGATCGGTACCACCTGCATGTGCTTCATGGCATAGCATAGAAGAGTATATGCAATCTAATGATTGCATATTTTACAGTGATAAAAGTGAAAAAAGAAAAAAAAAGTGTAATAAAAATGTTTTATAGAAGTATTAAAAAAACCCTTATAGACCCCCTCCCAATAAAAGTTTTAAAGACCCCCTGGCCCATGATAAAAATATAAGTAAATAAACATATTACATATCGTAGCGTGCGGAATTGTCCGATCTATTAAAATATAATATTATTGTTCCCGCACTGAAAAAAAACGCACCAAGATTGCTGATTTTATTAAATTATACATCACAAAAAATTTTATAAAAAGCAATTAAAACTTTTCTGTTACACCAATATTATATTAATAAGAACTAGAGATCTTTGCGCAAAAAATGACACTCCAACCAGCCCTGTAGGTGAAAAATAAAAGCGCTATGGCTCTTAGATGTTGGGGAGGAACATTGGCATTTGATTGACCAGACTTTTGTCCATCAAAGGGCCTTCTGTCTTGAAGGGGTTAAATACCCTACTGTTTGTGATGTAAATGTAATATCACTTTTTTGGGGACCTTCATGAAAGTTGCATTGGTGGCAAACGCCATGGAGAAGGCACACATTCTTACCCTCGCTGATGGGCTGGCACACCTAATTTACCATAGTTTATGTCTGCTAGCAGAAGCATGTATAGATTTCTGTGCTTGTCGGATGGCAGGTGTGCACCTCTTAGTAAATCCGTCCTAGGAAAGGGGGCGGGGCTTTATCCAAAACTGGCGTAATCTTTTATGTTTTACCATGAATTTCACCTATAAGGCAAATATCGCTAATGTTTTTGTGAGTATGGTATTTCTGTGATTCACTGGTCAATGGACAGCTGGCATACTGATCACCACAATTGATGCCAAAACCTATGGAAAGCCAGCTACACAGGATGCTGTTGTATTTCCTAGTTTATTGATCAGACAGCGTTACTCTTTGGCAATGTGCATACATTAGAATGAATGGACGGCTATTAAGGCAATGTGAACAGGCCAATTATTATTGCGCACACAAAGGAGTATAATCATGGAATAAAGTGACCTGTGTATGGTGCAAAGATGACACGAAATACAATAACAGTTAAGTTATGAAGGAATTTTAACAACCTTTGGGACACTTTCATAAAGACGAGTAAAACGTTTTGATTGTGAGGTCCAGGTTGATGAGACCCCACTGATCATGATCATCAACAAAGACAGAAACTAAGGGACACAGTGCCCAGACAAGTGCCTCTGTGCCTAGATTTTAGTATCAGTTAGGGTCACCCAGAAGTCACTGATGTAAACTTGACATGACAGAAGTTTTTTTAGGTAATGTGTAAGCAAAGAGCTATTCTCCTGTTGATCAATAGGATCCAATAGTAAATATTGCAGCTCTCTTTTTGGGCTGTAAAACAACGTTTTAGAGCCCTTTTACAACTCAAAAACTTCCAAATTTCTCTGTGTAGTAACAGGGCCTTTGTGTGGCATATTGCTTTTATGTCCACCTTGTAACCAACTGTAAAAAATAATAGCATTATAGGATATTATGTGTGGGGTACTGCGCCATTGACCTGGAACTGAGATTTATTAAAAAGTCATTATCTACAATACAGAAGTGAACTAAGTAGGCCACTTATTCTAATTTACGTTGGGCTAAATTAGGAAATGAATTAATGTTTTCACTATTTATACAGTTCTTTACTTGTTTTGAGAATATGATGGCCTATTTTCAATGTGTATTTCGTAGACATAGACCTATTACATCCTGTCATGAATAATGGCCATCATGGGATATGACTTTAGAACAATAGAGAAGTCAGAAAATAAAAACATTTTTCTCTTCTTTGTGCTGCACATACAGTATATGTTCATTTAACCCCTTAGCGACCCATGACGTATCTGGTACGTCATGGTGCCGCGGGGGGTGTTCAGAGCGGGGTCCCACCGGGTGCTGATAACGGCTGACATGTACAGCTGGGCAGTGCCTCTATTAGCCTCTAATTAAGCCTCTAAGTGCAGATGTCAAACCTGACAGCTGCACTTTGAGGCTTGAGACCTCACGTCCCTTGTGTCTAGTGGGGCGAATCTGCAATCTATGACCGATCTGATGGATCTTTGCTGTGTATATACACAGCATTGATCTCTATGAGAGATCAGTGCTGTCTATATACAAGTCCCCCAGGGGGACTTCTAGTTAAAGTAAAAATAAAAGTAAAAAATGTTTTTTATTAATAAAAAATCCCCTCCCCTATTAAAAGTCCAAATCACCCCCCTTTCCCATTTTATAAATATAAATAATAAATAAACAAATAAACAAACATGTTTGGTATCGCCGTGCTCGTAATCGCCCGAACTATTAATTTATCACATTCCTGATCTCGCACGGTAAACGGCGTCAGCGCAAAAAAATTGCGCATTGCGCATCAAATCCAGAAAAAATGTAATAAAAAGTGATCAAAAAGTCGTATATGCGCAATCAAGGTATCGATAGAAAGATCATCATGGCGCAAAAAATGACACCTCACTCAGCCCCATAGACTAAAGGATAAAAGCGCTATAAGCCTGGAATGGAGCGATTTTAAGGAACATATATCTGTTAACAATGGTTTGAATTTTTTACAAGCCATCAGATAATATAAAAGTTATACATGTTACAGATCGTTGTAATCGTAACGACTTGAGGAACATGCATAACCAGTCAGTTTTACTATAGGGCGAACGGCTTAAATGCAAAACTCCCTGAAATCAAAACAAATTCCTTTTTTTTTTCAATTTGACAGCGCAAATGATTTTTTTCCGGTTTCGCAGCATATGTTATGGAAAAATGATGCCTGTCATTACAAATTACAATTGGTTTCGCAAAAAATAAGCGCTCATACGTCTCTAGGTGAAAAAATGCAAGCGCTATGGACTTTTAAACATAAAGTGGAAAAAGCAAAAGTGCAAAAACGAAAATGGCTTTGACCTTAAGGGTTAAAGGAGAAGTCCAGCCTCAGCTAACTTTTGACAGACGGTAGGGGAGAGAGTAAGCCAATCAGTGACTGGAGTGGTGTCCTGCCCCAGTCACTGACTGGCTGAGCGGCCAGTCCATCAGATGGATTGTTACGTTGGTGGAGTTCCGGAGATCCCGGAGCCTGACGGGGCCTGGAGCTGTGATCCAATGCTGGAGAGGCACAGGGAGAGGTGAGTTAGTACCCTTTGTTATTTTCACCATGCCACTGAAATTTTAAAATAAAACCACGGAGGCCGGACTTCTCCTTTAATGGGACAATAAGACTATTAAATCTTGCTAAATAAATGTATCTGTGAAGGAAGTGTCCCAAAATGTAGTCACTAACTGACTGCATTCAGGCTATGACACTTAATTAATACTTAAATTCGACATTACACTGGAAAACTACAGTCGGTGCTCCAACACTAAAGCCATTTGGTCTTTAGTAACAGCAGAAAAGAGGCCAGATGCAGCAAGTGATGTCGGTCATCCCCTATATATATATTTTTTTTTTTTAATGTTTCATGACAGGTACAATTCACTTAATCTACTATGGGTACACAATGGTATATGTTAGCATTCTTTTTTGAGAGGATGTTTACATATACATATGATACTTGAAATAGAAGAAATCTTGAGAGTGCACTCACCATAAAAAAGCTTTCTTTATTGGATCCTTAAAATCACAGACTTGTGACGTCAGAGGAAGTGCTGTGATTAGCACGAAACAGCTAACGATCATATGTGCTGTGTCGTCTACAATTCTGTGATTTTAGGATCAATGAGCTTTTTATGGTGAGTGCACTCTCAAGATTTTTCTATCGTGTTGATGGACCTTTCCGAGAGTTTGCACCACTGAACAGCGTACTATCGTTTATAGGCAAAATGTCATTCCTTGTGCGAGCTTTGTCTATGTTATACTATATACATATGATGTAGTGGTGTAGTCAAAATGTGGTGTAATCCTATCCTATTGCATGAAGTTAGGCGCATGCCATAGATACATAGATGCCAACATACACCTATGCCAGACCAGTGTATACGTATGACATGCTGTGTAACCACAGGGAGAACCCACTTAGTTAACAACTGACTTGTTTTGTCTAGTTTGCTGCTTAAAGGGGTACTCCAGCGGGGGGGGCACTTTTTTGCTGGAACCGGGAAGGAGGTGGCTGAGGGAAAAGACGTCCACTCACCTCCCCGGTTTCAGCGGCGGGTCCCGCATCGCGGCGCTCCGGTGCCCGGTTCCCGGACGCTTCCTGGTGTCTGATGCTGGCCCGAGACGTGACGTCTCAGGTCCGCTCAGCCAGTCAGTGAAAGAGGCGGGATCCGCGTCAGACACCAGGAAGCGTCCGGGAGCCGGGGACCGGAGCGCTGCGCCGCGGGACCTGCCGCTGCAACCGGCGAGGTGAGTGGACGTCTTTTCCCTCAGCTACTTCCTCCCTGGTCCCAGCAAAAAAGTGCCCCCCGCTGGAGTACCCCTTTAAGGGTAGCGTCACACATACGGAATGGTGAGTTCTGCAGTGAAATCAGGCTCGCTGCTCAGGCTACCGACTACTAGTGTCCCGCACAGCCAATCAGTACATTTCTACAATGTGATACAATCATGATTTATACAATGTGATTTATTTCCCAATAAGCTCATCTCTCAAGCATTGGTCTTATAAAGAATAGAACTATTATCTTTATTTGCTAATGTGTGCTATTACATATCACTTTTACACATTTAACAACAAACCTTTATTCTTAGCTTCCCTTCAAGAGACCATAGACAATGTAATGGACGTAGGTGGAGGCATTATAGATGTGTCACACTTATTGCTGCAGATGGGATGCTATACCTCCAACTTTAGACTTCAACGTGTTCCAGTTTTACTCAAGACATTCTGAGTGATTGCCATAGAGATGCCTTGAGTTGATGTGCTTGCAATTCATTGGTGATAACAAAGAGTAAGGTTCATCTATAGCCGATGAATGTGGTTGACATCAGAATGAATGCTAGTTGAGCATATTACAATATTGGCTGAGATTCTGTCACGTAAGTGTTACCTCTTTTGACAAAATGACAAACAATTTCCAGCTTTTACCATCCTATAGCCTTCTGACACCGATAGGAATAAATTCACAAGCAAATGATCTATAGTAGGCTATTTTGTAACAAAACTCAATCCTGCTAGTAAAAAAGTATTAAAAATATAAGCTTGTGCCCGATAGAAACATGGTAACTTGGCTCAGCGATATCCTACTCAAGCTCATGGTGAAAAGATATTGGTGGCCCATCATAAAAAAGGTCATCTATATGAGAGGTAGGGGATGCAATCACACTTGGTCCTTGGAGCACCAAAAAAAGCCCCCTTGTCCCAAATTAAGATGATGTGCCAGAATTGAGGGACCTGTTGTAGATTTTGCATTGAGGCCTAGGAGTTTATGTTACCATCTACATCAGTTTATCAATATGACAATATACTATATCTTGTACCTAGTTTGCCATGACTGCTGTAATTTCTTCTCTGGAGTAGGTGGATTTTCAAGCTTAGTGGTTGGCTGAAAAGGCACTTAACCTTACTCTTACCACTAGACCATACCAGTGCCGGTTACCATTGGGGGTAGATGTGCAATCATGACACAGTTAATAAAGAAAGCCTTGAGGTTCCCTGTTTACCAGGACTAACTAAAGACATAAAAAGCTGTGATTTAGGAAAAAAAAAAATCAAATTCTGGATATACCTAAATGTGACTTGATAATTATAACGTACACATATGTTACTATCTTTATAGCACTATTAGTCTGAGATGTCAGCAAGTGCCCAGTGTTATACTGGTATACTCTATGTCTTCAGTTATAAGGACAATACTCATAGAGCGGCATCTTATGATCTAAGCAAATAATTCCTACCTCTAGATGACAAAAAAAATAAAAATATTATAATTTATATATTGTGATTCAGTCACGTCATGGTGACTTTCATTACCTACAACATAGGCAGTGGCTGAAGCAAATGTGCAACGAAGGAAAACTTGGCACTTGGCAGTAATGAGAATTATGCTGCATCATTTTCTTTTATACATGAAACAATAGAAATATCCAATGTATATGTTGTCATCTTAACATATGAATTCTATAAAAGAGATGTTTAGAAGAACAGAATTTATTTGCTAGGCCCAGCAGTGCTGTCCAGTAGTCATAGGATTAACAGCCCACAATCATGGTCGTCTTTATTACTGTAAGTCCATTAGGCACTTTGCGCCCTCCCTTGCATTTCCCATCAGTGAACTGCGGCACATCTGTGCTCTCTGTATTAGTGGTAATGGGTGAGATTACGTGTTTGAGACGAAGCAGCATCGTAAACAGCAGGACCAGGAGCACGGCAAGCAGGCCAAGGAACAATCCCCACATACATATACAGATTGGAGTATTTATCAGTGGTCGTGGCAGTCGCCTCCGTGGCCACAGTCGGGAATGCTGGACGTAGATAGTTCGGTTTCCACGGAATTTTAAATAGACTTCAGTCATAGCTTGAGATACAATTGTGT
>NW_027209200.1:0-31254 GCF_027789765.1 Dendropsophus ebraccatus
AACTGCTGACTCAAAGTTTTACTTGGGTCAGAGTCAGGGGTGGGGTGGCTTGGTCCATGGAACCAACCTATCCCTCAGTCATGAACGTATACATTTTTAAACAATTTAAAACTTTCCTTTGAATCTGATTGTAAAACTAACATACAACATAGTTAAAGATAAAATCTGTTAATTTTGAAACAGACCCTGCACTTATGCTGCTGCTGAAGTCCCAAGATTAATTGTTTGTAATTTTTGCATTGTGTGTTAGCTTTGCATATTATTTGTACCTACCCTGTACAGAAGAAGCTGTCAGGAACATTTCTTTTATAGTTCCAGGGTGACACACAGGTATGTGCAGTGAAGATCCCTCCTATAATGATGTCTCCTTCCTGAGAATATTTGTACTCAAAGGTGTAATCCTTCATTGTAAGATGACATTGAGCTGCAGGGTCCTGGATCTCAGCAATACAGAAGGTCAAACACAAAACCAACATGAGGAACATTTTCCGAATGTAATAATATAAAATGAGAGAAAACCTCCTGCAAATACACTCTATCACTGCATTGTGTACAGCACAATGCCGCACAGGGTATGACAAGGAGAGGTTTATATAATGATCTGTCATCTCTAAATAAGCACAAGACAGGATTGTGGAGTTACATCAGAAAGACACTACAGTAAAATAGTTACATCCCCCAGAGACCAAACAGAGCAGACAAAATCTCTGGACTGTCAAACTTGTATTAACTATATCATTCACATTACTTTTTAAAAGAAGTTCCCTATTGTTTTATTATTATTATTATTATTATTATTATTATTATTATTATTATTATTATATTATTATATTATTATTATTATTATTATTTGTTGTTGTTGTTGTTGTTATTGTTGTAGGGTTACACTTGGCTTGATAAAAAAAAAAAAACTTCTACATCAAGTGTCACTGTCGTTATAACTTTGTTCTGACTCTTTTGCCTTAAAAAAACAAACAAAACAACAACAACAGGAATCAGTCAGAAAACAGGAAGTCCTGTGTATCCCAGGTCATCTGAGCGCTCACAGAGAGAAGGCAGTCATGTGATTAACAGACATCTTGAGCCTTGACTCTCTGTACTGGCCAGAATTCCTGTGTTTAGTCTGTTTTTTTTTTCAACCAGCACAAGTCAGAAAATCTGCCTTCAGGAGACTGGACCTGGATTTCTGGTAAGCTCTGCTTTGTTTTACAGCATGAGAACAACCCCCCCCAAAAAAATAAATGTATATTGCAAACTTGCTTCATTTCATATCTACTGTTGATTTAGATTTTGAAAGTTATAATGACAGTGACACTGTAAAGTGGTACATAGAGTATCAGAAAATTGTATTTAAATACAACTATCACCCCAAGATATATAACTTACTAACATAGTGTTATAACTAATAGTGCCAGCTTCATTGTGGTTTTGTGTGACTCACCGCTGATGGGAAATTGAAAACAGAATAAAAAACTGTAGGGAAAGAGAATCTGGATGCACTCACCAAATGTGCAGGAAAAAGCTTCTTTATTGGTGTCTCATACTACACAGCATGTTGCAAGCGGGTGGAGGCGGCAAACACCCTCCACTCCATCACTCCATCATCAGTGGAGGGTGTTGGCGTCCTCCACCCGCTTGCAACATGCTGTATAGTATGAGACACGAATAAAGAAGCTTTTTTCTGCACAATTGGTGAGTGCGTCCAGATTCTCTTTCCCTACAGTTGTTTATACGTATTGCTATTTTCCTCTATCTGGACACATGCACCCCTGACAGTAGAGAGTATTTCACTAGAGCATAGAAATGTTTGGCATGAAAGGCTAATGGACGTTAGATAGTGCCGACCC
Source organism: Dendropsophus ebraccatus (assembly GCF_027789765.1). Lineage (NCBI taxonomy): Eukaryota > Metazoa > Chordata > Amphibia > Anura > Hylidae > Dendropsophus > Dendropsophus ebraccatus. The sequence goes on from NW_027209200.1 coordinate 1,848, forward strand.
CTATACCTTTTTTTACTGACTGAAAACAGAATAACTACACAATGTGTATTATCTCCAGCTCCCTGGCTCCTCCCTATCTCTGTAGACAACACATTATCCTCTCATGTTACAGGAGGTTTGGTTGGATTGTGTCTCTGAACTCTAGCTTCATCTCCGAAGTGATGTCACCACCTCTGTCTATCTTACACCACTCTACATCACCATTTCTCCAATAAACAGATTACCTACTGGCATCTATCTACCAATAGGTACATAAATGCTCTTATGAACAGTCAGTGACAAGGGGTGAAATAGACAGAAAGACACAGACAGTGAGCCCTGCACTGTTCTGACTCACTGTCCCTGCATACTTGCCACTGTGAAAATAAATGTGAACAGCGCTCCAATGTGTGGGGTCTGCAAGACTTGGGTGAGTACAGGGGAGTAGGGGTAGGACTCTCACCTGGTGTGGTTGTGCAAATGCAAGGCACAACTCTCAATGCTCACATGTGTGTGGACCGCAGCCGCTCCCAGAAACCAAACCGGTAATACAAGAAACATATATCCTCCACTCCAACCACTGGGTAAAATCGGGCGCTGGTCCAAGATAGGCAAAAAATAGATAATGAAGATAAAAATATTTATTAAAACACAACGCGTTTCGAAGTCGTGCTGACTTCTTTTTCAAGTGTATAACAAAAGAATGTTTTTCAAGGGGTGGTTTGCACATGCCCAGTAGCAGCCAAAGATACAGGTGATGTCTGATTACTTACATAGTACCTCCCAGCAGGGAGTAGATCAAGTTACAAGTAAACCTGCTTTCACTTAGTACATAAAACACTTCTACAAAGAAGAAATAGGAGGCAAACAAACCAAAAAAAGATAAATACAAACATCAGAAAAAATATAAATATAAAAATATATATATAAAATATATGATAAAAGCCTATCTTGTATTCTCAATGGTTTCATTTAATCCCTGCGGTGTGAGAGTAGCTAATTTAAAAATCCAAAAGGATTCCCGATTTATCAGTTGTCTATATCTGTTCGGGTGATTTTCTGGGATTTGTTCTAATATAATAAGGGTTAGATCAGTGGGATTATTCTGATGATGACTTGAAAAATGTTTGGATATACTATGAAGAAGAAAAGCTTTTTTTTATATTGGACCTATGTTTATTCATCCGTGACCGCACTGTCTGAACAGTGCGGCCAACATACTGCAGTCCACAACTACATTCCAATAGGTATATGACGAACTGTGTTGCACAATTAAGTTTGCTACGAATAAAATATACTTCTCCTGTGGTATTAGATTTAAATGTGGTAACTAAAATCGGGGGCATCCATTCACAACATAGGCATCGATTATGCCCACATCTTGTGGATCCTACCTCTTTTGATACATTTTGTATTTGTTCAGGAACCCTATTCTGGACCCTTCTAAGTCTACTAGGGGCAATATGACCCCGCATAGTTTTTGTTCTACGAAAAATAATATTGGGTCTCTTAGGAATCACAGATTTTAATATTGGATCATCACATAGGATAGACCAATTTTTTTGCAGATAATTTTTAATTACAGACACTCCACAATTATACTCCGTAACAAAGGCACAACTAAATGGATTGTTTTCAAAGGGGTATCTATTACTCTCAGCTTTTTTCTTTGACTCTTTTCTTTCATATTATTTAGAATGTCTCTTTGCGTAGTTTTAGCATTTGTATTATAAGCTTTTTTTAGAATTTTTTCCGGGTAACCCTTACTAAGAAATCTGTTTTTTAGTATCTTAGCCTGCTGAACAAAATCATCTTTACTACTACAATTTTTTCTTACCCTTTGGTATTATCCGAATGGTACATTTTTTAACCATTGCGGTAAATGGCAGCTGTTATACTCCAAGAAGCTATTTACATCCACCGATTTGAAGTGTGTTTTAGCGGTTATTCTGTTATCATTTTTCATTATTGTTAGATCCAAAAAATCTATTTGGTCAAAATTAAAATTTAATGTGAAACTAATTCCCCAATTATTACAATTAATCTCTTCAACAAAAAAACGTGCCTCATCCTCTGTCCCTGTCCAAATAATAAATAAATCGTCTATAAAACGGCGATAATATACAGCATGATTCACAAAGTATTGGGACTGTATTGACACTCGCCTCAAAGCGCCCCATGAACAAATTAGCAAAACTCGGGGCGAAGCGGGTGCCCATCGCACAGCCCCTGACTTGTTTGTAAACATGATCCTCAAAATTAAATATGTTATGATTCAAAATAAATGCCATACCATCATAAATAAATTGAATTTGTGTTTGTTCTAATTCAACATCAGATTTTAAATAATATAAAGCTGCCTTAAGTCCCAAATCAATATCAATATTAGAATACAGTGACGTGACATCCAAAGTGATAAAAGAAAACTCAGATACAGTGAAAGATTGTAACTCATAAATTAATTGTGAAGAATCCTTTAAAAAGGATGGTAATTCCCAAACATATTTCTGCAAAAAAAGATCAACATAATGTGATAAATTACAGGCAGAGGCAGACTCAATAACCGGCAGTGAGAGGCAGGCTGGCACACACTATATAAGACACCAGAGGTCCAGTCTAGAAGCTGATTGGTTTGGACCCCAAATCCCCTCAGAACACCGGGGGCAAGAGCAACCTGACTGGCAGGGAAAACAGTCAGTCAGACTAGCTAAGCAGCAGCAGTGTTAACTCTGAAGTAGCCAGGAGCATCTCAGGCAAAGCAGGTGTGGCTGAACAAACCCAGAAACAAATAGACCAGAGTTCAGACAGTGCTCATGACATTGCGCAAAAAATTCGAGAAGGTATATGGATGCCTCAATGCAGATATATAGGTGTCCCCCAAAAGAATCTGGGGACACCTATATAGATATGCCCCCTCAAAAAACAAAACAAAAAAAACCCTCCAACTGGAAGGATTATATTCCTTCCTTCTTTTCAGGCAGGTCCATAAAAATATGCAGCAGATCTCCTTCAAACCACCAAGCACTGCTAAGTTAGGTTGCCGGTCACAGAACAAATAAGATCCAAGGTATCAACAAAAGGATTTATCCCATAAAAAAATTTGTCGTTTAAATTTGTTTGCAGAAATAAATAGTACAGGCAATTTTAAGAAACGTTGTAATTGGGTTTATTAGCCGAAAAAATGCATTTTTAATCATGAAAAAGCAGTTTGAAGCTCTCCCACTGTCTTCATGGCTCTCTTACGGAGAGGGGAGGGGTGGAGGGAGATGAGGCACCAAAACAGGACAACAAAGAGTTAATTTACAGCTATACCACAAGGCAATCTCCTCTGAAGTCAGCACTGACCTCTCTGACCTCTGACTTTCACACAGCTCCCACTGTGTAATCCTTTGTTCTCTGCCAGCAACTAATCTCGCTCCTCCCTCCTTTTACCCTCCCCTCTCCATAGGTTACACAGGGCTCGACTGATGTAAAGAGTCAAGATTTCCTGATAATGAGCAGTAAATGAGAGAGAAGAGGGGGGAGGGGGACCTGGGGAAAGTCTTTTTGAATGCAGATAATGGCATATTTGCCTAAGAAACACGATTACAAAGTTTCTTAAAATCGCCTGTACTATTTATTTCTGCAACAACAAAACAAAAAAAAGACAGTGAATCTTTAAGAGATACAACAATCTGCCATATTAGCTTAAGAATATAACTACTAATTACATGGAAATGGTACTGAAGATGAAGGTATGAAACTGTGGTGTACTAGCACAAGGTGCTGTATAGAGCACCACGGTAGGTCATTCCCTCAGGTTCACACAAGTGGGAGATGTTGTGCTGTTGAGTTTTCCCCACTAGGTTTCACTACTGTATTGTCTTACACTAGCACTAGCACAGCACAGCCCGGCTGAAGGAGCCCAAGGTTTAAATTGTTTTGTCTCACACGTTGAATGTTAACCAGTCACAGGTGCGGGTTCTTTTCTGTCCTATCCTATCTTCTCTCTCGTACACACTCAGTCCCACCACTCAGAGGGTTTACACGGCCCCTGACGGAAAAGTTATTCTTTTGTGGGAGGAAGTGATAATTTCTAGTCTAGTTCTCAGTGTGGGAGGAAGCAAACTAGCTGGTCTCTGGAGAAGTTTAGCCAGGGCCTGGCTTTGGCCAGGTCCCCTGTCAGAGAGTTAGGGGGAGATTTATCAAACATGGTGTAAAGTAGAATTGTCTTAGTTGCCCCTAGCAACCAATCAGATTCCACCTTTCATTTCCCACAGATTCTTTGTAAAATAAAATGTGAAATCTGTTTGGTTGCTAGGGGCAACTGAGCCAGTTCTACTTTACACCAGTTTAATAAATCGCCCCCTTAATGGCTGGAGTTCCACGTGAGTGGATGTGTGAGAAGCAGCTGAGTTACAAAGTTGTCCTACTATACCCTAAGATAGCTATGCAGTGCTAAGCTCTAAAAAGGGTACAAAAAAAGCCAAACAGGGAACACCTTGCCCACGCCAGGAACCTCTCTAAAACCTGCAGGGCAGTTGCCTGAGGCAATGAGAACTGACCCTAGTGGGACAAAGCTACCATGAGAAATGTCTTTGTATCCTACTGCGCAGTGCAGGGCAACTGGGAAACCCTTGGATCTGCTACACCTAAATAACCGACGACTGGGATTTGTACTAGCCACCTAAGATGGGTAGCCGCAACAAGGGGACATGAGGCGGTCAGAGACAGCAAATCATCCAGGAGTACGAGTATTCTTTTTCACCTTTTCTGTACTTCTCCTGTTCCGACAGAGCACACTTACTACCTTTAGCAGGGCCCCTCTGGCAAATCCTCTCCTCCTCTCTTTCTACTACAAAACAACTACATTAATCCAAAGTAAAGTATTATATTTTTACCAAAATGCATGGGTCTCTTGTCAGGACAGGGAGGTATGGACAAGACAAGACAGTGGGCCCTAGGTCTTAACCCATCCACTGTCCCTACCTACTTGCCTCAGTCGGCCCTAGGCAGCCGCGGACAACCACGAAATTGTTCCCTACACTGTATATGTGGAACACAAAACAGGACAGACAAACACAATAAAGAATAGTGAGCAAGCCAAGTCAGAACCAAATGAGCAACACAGTGCAAAATCAGCAAACAAATCGGATAGTCAAAAGTCAGACAGAAGGTCAGAAAACAAGTCGAGCAATCAGAGGGAAATAGGAAGGGAATAAACACAGGGGAGCTGGGATCCAGGTATGAACCAAAATAGCCAGCAGAGAAGTGAGCAGCTAGCTGTTATTTATCCAGGATCAGAGGCTAGGTCCAGCAGCTGATTGGATCAGCTCTGATCCCAGCACCAAGTTCAGCTGAAACATTCAAATCCTGCAGAGCTCTGGTTAATTCCTGCATAGCTGGAAGAAAAGCAATCGGGTGTGTCATAACAAACCAGGCCCAGTTCCCACCAGGCTACTGCACATTCCTGACAGTACCCCCCTCTTATGAGGGGCCTCAGGACCCTTAGCCAATGGACCAGGCTTTGAAGGATTTAGTACATGGTATCACCGTACCAGGCGAGGAGCGTACATGTCCCTGGCAGAAACCCACATACGTTCTTCTGGCCCAAAGCCCTTCCAGTGGACAAGATACCGCAATGAGCCCTGTACCATACGAGAGTCCAGAATCTTCTCCACCTCATACTCCAATTCACCCTGGATGATGACACCGGAGGAACATACCTTTTTAAAAGAGACTTATGAAACACACTATGAATATGGAGATATAACCAGAGAAATTGCACAAATAATTTAGAAGTATAACACAAATTCTTTATTTTCATATACATCATATACAAAATTAGAGATGAGCGAACCGGGTTCGGGTTCGAGTCGATCCGAACCCAAACCTTCGGCATTTGATTAGCGGTGGCTGCTGAACTTGAATAAAGTCCTAAGGCTATGTGGAAAACATGGATATAGTCATTGGCTGTATCCATGTTTTTCAGACAACCTTAGAGCTTTATCCAAGTTCAGCAGCCCCGGCTTGTTAAATGCCAAATGTTCGGGTTCGGATCGACTCGAACCCGAAACCGTTTTGCTCATCTCTATACAAAATGTTAAAAACTCGAAAATTTCATGGGGAATGACACAAATAACACAAACGCCAGAGGGAGAGAAAGGTCTCAGTGTGGTAAAACAATATAAATATATTAAAGTGCTATAACGTAATGTGTGCCAATTGCAACGCTGCCATCTGGTGGTCACTGAAAAACAAACTAATAGAAGTGGTATCGAACTAACACCCTTACATAGAATGACCAGCTAACCCAGTGCTGTATTATTTATGGAGGAAAACAGGTACGTAATTCCTCAGTTGGCCACCAATTAATCAAGAGGCTAAGAGTAAACCGCTATGTACAATTACAGATCATATGTGACCACACACCAGTGACCAGGCACCGCACACACACACTGAGATCTTACCCCCGTCCGGTCCACAAGTTCCGTAAGAATATGGAGAGATGCAGGCAGTTTTAATCTGAAAGTAACAGGCTTAATGATCTCCACAATCGTATATGGGCCAATGTATTTGGGTGCTAGTTTTCCAGACTGCACCCTTAACCTTAGGTTCTTGGTAGAGAGACAGATCTTTTCACCTAGGATGGATTGATGGCCAGGTATGCGTCTTTTATTAGCATGTTTTTGGTATATCTCTTAGGTTTTAACCAAGCTCTGATGAGCTTGGGCCCAAACTGTGCACAGTTTTGAGTATATGGCTTCAGCTGAGGGGTGAGTGGATGAATACCTAGGGTTAAAACCAAAATTACAAAAGAACGTCAGCATCTTAATTGCACGTTGCTCATGATTGTTTAGAGCAAACTCTGCTAGTGAAGTTTTCTCCATTTGTCCTGGGCATTAGCCACAAAACACCTTAGAAACTGTTCTAGTGACTGATTGATCCTCTCAGTCTGCCCATTCATCTGTGGATGGAAGGCAGATGAGAAGGATAAAGAGATACCCAACATGCCACAGAATTCTCTCCAGAATTTAGCTACAAACTGAACACCTCTGTCGGAGACAATGTTTTCAGGGACACCATGCAAGCGCAGAATGTTTTTAATAAACAGCATGGCTAGAGTGCGGGCGTTAGGTAGCTTACACAGAGGGATGAGGTGGCACATTTTAGAGAATCTGTCCACAACCACCCATATCATGGTTTTTCCCTTAGAGAGTGGCAAGTTTGTAATAAATTCCATAGAAATATGTTTCCAAAGGTCTTGTAGGCACCGGCAGAGGATGTAAGAGACCCTCAGGTGGCCTATGGGGGACCTTGGACCGTGCACAAGTCTCACAAGCTTCAACAAAGGATTTGATGTCAAGGACCCAGGAAGGCCACCAGTAATGGCGCGAGAGCAAGTATTTTGTTCATGCCACCCCTGGGTGCCCAGCTAACACAGTGCTGTGAACCTCTTCCAAGACTTGGAGACGGAGGTTAGGGGGCACAAACAGTGCGAATCTGGAATGTTCCGGGGTGCCAGGGAATTAGACTCCGCGATTTGAGTCACCAGATCCGGCTGCAAAATGGCCACTTCCACACCAGGGGACAGGATAGTATCGGGTTCGACCCTGGGCGTGGTCTCAATGTCAAAGCTGCAAGACAGGGCATCAGCCTTGACATTCTTAGAACCGGGCCAGTAGGTGATTTCGAAATTGAACTGAGTAAAAAACAAGGCCCATCTAGCCTGACGGGGAATGAGACGTTTAGTGCTGCCTAAATATACAAGATTCAGGGGCGTGGTCTGACTATAACGGCATGAAGACACATGTGAGCAGAGCTCCCGCCGCCAGGAGAGATTTACAGCAGATTGCCCAGCTCCCTCATCCCTCATCCCTCCTCCCGGCTCTATAAGGGGGAAAAGAGTCAAAGCATTGCTCAGCCCACGCCGCATCGCAGAGCGGCCTGGACGGCTTTGTGAGCTCCGGTGCACGGAGCAGCAGCGCGGCCTACACAGAGTCGGAGCCTGGGTCGGAGCGCCGGCGCACTGCGCGCCTCACTGAGACTCAACATATCCACCAAAAGGGGCCGAGACCCCCGAGGTCAGTACCTGCAGCTGCCACAAAAGGGCTGGAGTCCTCTGCTGCACCTTGATCTCCTTGATCTCCTTCTGTTGCTGACTCCGGTACCGCCGCAGGGTCACGTGACACGGCAGGTGCAGTGCCATCTTTCTCCCACGCAGCTCTGCCCTCCTATAATCTCACTGATATGGCACACGGTACAGCTCCCTCCCCTGATAAGTCTTCCCCTCCGTGGGACTGGCAGGCTCGAATGAAGCTTCTCCCCGCCAGAGCTGAAATGGAGGACTTTGTTAAAAGACTAGAGAGATCCTATAAACAAGAACTAAGTTCCATCAAAGCATCTATCCAAATGACTGAGGACAGGGTGGAAGAGCTGTCTGCTGACCAGAAACTGCTATCCACCAAAGTGTCTGGAGTTGCTAATAGAGTAGAGACACATGAACACCATATTGCCTATTTATATCGCTTATATGATGATAATGAGAACAGAAGTCGCAGAAATAACATTAGGATCAGGGGATTAACTGAAGCTGCCAAAACACCTGATCTTATACCCACCCTTCAGGTTTTTTTTAGCTTTATATTGCAGCATCCTGTCTCCGATGACCTCAAAATTGATAGGGCACACAGAGCTCTGGGCCGCATGAGCAGTAGTGGTGATTTATTCATTTTTGCAGCTTTTTGTGGCGATCCAAAAGGTTCTGTGGGGTGTCCGGGGATAGGCGAAGCTTTCCAAGTAAAAGACCACTGTCAGATCGTTACGTACGCCGCTCGGGAAGCGTATGTAGCTTACGGGCGTAAGTTCGCGGACCGTACGTAGCTGGCCGCAACTTGCGTAAATTCCGGACGGAGTTTTAAACGTATATGTCCGGACGCGAAAAATATGCGGCCGGACATATACGTAGTATGAACATAGCCTTATGCCGTAAAAGAGGAGATAATGCGTAAAGCCAGAGGGAGTGATACAGTGGACTTTGATGGAGTCTCTCTAACATTATTACAAGATCTTTCGAGGCATACTTTACTCCAAAGGCGGGCCTTGAGGCCTTTAGTGGAACTCCTCCGAGAGAAAGATATACCATACATGTGGGGATTCCTATTTCACCGGTGGTGCGCCACAATGGCCAGCGACATATGCTGAAAGACCCGGATGATCTACCAGCTTTTCTGTCCGCATTGCAGCTCCCCTCAGTTAAGTTGCCAGAGTGGTCTCTCATTCCTAGTCTGCCTGAAAGAAGAGGCCCTCCGCCATCTACCACATCTGAAGTGGATGAAGAGGGCTGAGGACAATTGACTCCCATTTTGTGTTAAGATGTCTCTTAGGGATATATAAAGAAAGAAGTAGATATGGTCAGCTCACCTCTGTAAATGCTTATCACAGTTCATTGTAGGAGGGTGCACGGTTCCAACGAGAGACAGTAGTGGTATTCATAGGATGCTTGAAAAAGTGAGGGTTTTGGCACTCCGATTACAGTTAAAATCTAGGGGGGGCGTGGCCTGCAGCTGGAGCAGATGGACATGTGAGAGGAGAGCTCCTGGCCCATAGCAGCTCACATCAGCGACAGCCGACCCGAACACTGTCAAAAACGGTACCATCCGACACCGGAATCCCTCCTGGATCATGGCAGCAGCCCGCAGAGGCAAAAGACCCTTCCTACCCCGCAAAATGACGGAGTTCTTCTCCTCCTCAGCTATCCAAGATGGCACCCGCAGCAGCACAGGGAGAGACCCACAGGCACCTGCTACTTCAGCCTCTGGTAAGAGACAGGGGCAAGTCTCCAACAGATTCACCCCACTAGCGTGCTTGGAGAATGAGGGGGACATAGAGGACATTGAGGAAGCTAGAGCTTCAGCTTCCCATGACTGTGCAGAGAAACAGGGAGGAGATGGTTGCCATGAGCCTGCAGATTCCCCCTCTCCCTCCCCCTCCCCTACCAGCCCTGCTAAGCAAAGACCTCGCCTCACACATGCTGCTGAGGAGCAGGTTTTCATCCCTATTGACTGCTTTAAAGCTATACAACCTTCACCAGAGCCACTGACACATGCAGCAATGATAGATCTTTTGTCCATGCTGTGCAACACTATACAACAAAGCTTTTCTACTGCTGTTAACCCCATACGTGCCAGTGTGAATCAACTGGAGGACAGAGTGAACCACACTGAGAATAAGATGACTGAGATGATTTCAATTCATAACGATATGGTGGATTCACACTCTGACTTAGCTGAAGAAGTACAAGCTTTGAGGAATAAAATCACCGATATGGAAGACAGATCCAGGCGTAACAACCTGAAAATAAGGGGTATCCCTGAATCTGTCCCCTCGGACGAACTACTGTATTACGTCCAACGCTTTATCAAAGACGTACTTCCCGACTCCTCTAACAGAGACCGTATTATCGACCGTGCACACAGGGTACCGCGCCCTCGTCACCTTTCCTCTGAAGTCCCCAGAGACACGCTAGTCAGAGTCCACTTTTTTCCATATAAAAGAGGCTGTGCTACAGGCAACAAGGAAGCGGGACTCTGTCCCAGAGAAATATAAGGACATCAGTGTCTTTGCAGACCTATCTGCCGCAACCTTACAGTGGAGACGCTCATTAAACCCCATAACCTCCGCTTTGAGAGCAGAGCATATTGTCTACAGATGGGGTTACCCGAATAAGCTGATCATAACCAGGAATGGCACGACCTCCATTGTCTTTACTCCAGAAGATGGATTTGAGCTTCTACACGCATGGAATTTAGTATCAGAGCCTCTGACTTCCCAACCAGCTCCCAAGCCACAGAGGATCCGTCCAGAATGGGAGACCGTCTCTCGCCGCAAGGGTCGAGGCGGCAAATCATAAAGGGCCACTCCATGGATCCATTCAGTGTTCTACCCCTTCGGCCTAGGCGGACTTTGTGCCCCACACCTACTCGGGACAGTATGCGTTTTTCCCGAGTTCTTTCCTTTTCTGCCCTATGGGCCTAATATGGCCCGGTTTATGTTCATGCTTTTCTTGTGTTTTTCCTTGTTCTATTTGTTTTGTGTTTGCAGGCAGCGTCTCCAGTACCCCTCCCATATCCTACACTCTTGGTCATTGGTTACTAAAAGTAAGTCATGGGTACCCCCCCAGTGCATGCCCAGATGGTGAACGTAAATACTAGCATATTGCTAGAATGTCGTTATGGTCATAAAAATTGTATCTTATAATGTACATGGGCTCAACACTCCCAAGAGGAGAACATTCCTATGGTCGGAGATTTCTAAGCTCGGATGTGACATTCTATTCGCCCAGGAGTCTCACATCCGAGCCCAAGATGCTTTTAGAATTAAACACTCTGCTTTCCCTACTATTATACATTCCCATTATAATGCCAAGAGTAGAGGTGTATTTGTAGCCTTTCGGAACTCAATTGCGGTCACCATAGACCACCAAATAGTTGATAAAGCCGGGAGATATCTGATCCTCATCTGCACAATCAATAATACCCAATTTACATTGGTCAACGTGTACGCCCCTAATAGAGGCCAAATCAACTTTTTCCGGAAAGTATATAGAATTGTGCAACGACACCAGAAAGGACTTCTCATCCTAGGGGGAGATTTTAACATCTCGCCTGACCTCCAAAGGGACGTCTCAAGAGCTCCCACTCGCCCTCACCCTTCCTTGGATCAGACCTTATGGAAGGAAGACTTATATGACGTGTGGAGAGCCCACCACGCCTCAGAAAGGGACTATACGTTCTATTCCGCTGGATTTAATTCCTATTCCAGAATAGATTTATTTATCACTAATCTTCCAACCCTATTATGTATCACAGAGTCAGCCATTCTGACACGCACATGGTCAGACCACGCACCTATCTCCATATGCGTTTCAGAGCAAACCAACTCGCCTAAAACTTTTATGTGGAGATGTAATGCATCTCTCATATCGAACAAATTACATAGACCAGAGGTTGAAAAATGTCTGGCCGACTACTTCACAACTAACGCCTCTCCCGAGATCTCTCCAGAAACCCTGTGGAATGCCCATAAGGCAGTGATACGCGGCACCCTCATAAAACTAGGCTCACAAGTCAAAAAAGCCCGTCAGAAAGTGATCACTTCTCTCCTGGCTGATATCAAAAAAGTGGAAACTATTCATAAGAGCTGTCAATCATCTTCCATAACTACAGAACTTAGGTCCTTAAGACAAAGATTGAGAGAGGTCCTATTATCGGACTATGAATATAAGCTACGTAAACTTAAGAGTGTGTATTACTCGCAGGGGGATAGGGCTGGTAAAGTGCTCGCAAGGAGGCTCAAAGCTCAACACACGAAATCTAGGATCCCATACCTGGTAGACCCTATATCTAAGGGTAAACTGGTGACCCCGTCAGATATAGCCGAATCCTTTCGAGCATTTTACTCTAAACTCTATAATTTACGAGATGATAGAGACAATCCTGCTCCCTCACAACCAGCTATAGATTCCTTTTTGGACTCTCTCAAACTTCCTTCTATTTCAGAAGAACAGCGTCTATCTCTGAACGCTCCTTTTATGATATCTGAACTGGAATCTATAGTGAAGTCCTTACCGACCTCTAAATCCCCCGGGCCTGACGGCCTCACTAACCTCTATTTCCGAACTTTCTTTCCTATTCTAGCCCCTCATCTTCTATCTTTCTTCCAGTCCATTGGGGAATCCGGCAAAATTCCAGCTGAAAATCAATTGGCTACTATCATTACTCTACCAAAACCGGGCAAACCAACCACAGACCCAAAAAATTTCCGTCCTATATCCCTGCTAAACGTAGATATAAAATATACGCCAAATTGCTCGCCACTAGATTAGCAGTCCTCCTTCCTCATATTATTAAAAACGACCAAACTGGATTTGTCCAATCAAGACAAGCCTATGAGAACACCCGTAGAGTTATAAATATAGTACACCATATCTCCCAACATAAAACTAAAGCAGTCTTAGTATCGTTGGACGCCGAGAAGGCGTTCGATAGGATTTCCTGGCCGTACGCCTTCTCGGCCCTCCAGAAATTTGGCATCTCGGGCCCTTTTCATAAATTTATCACTGCATTATATAGCAATCCCTCAGCTCAAATTTTCACGAATGGTATACTCTCCCCTCCATTCGCAATCACGAATGGAACACGGCGGGGTTGCCCACTTTCCCCTCTGATTTTTATACTATCTATGGAACCCTTGGCACACTTGTTATGCACTGACCCCCAAATCTTCGGCATTAAAATTGGAAATCATATGCACACCGTATCATTATACGCAGATGATGTCATACTGTCACTTAGCAACCCTGCCGTGTCCCTTGGACGTGCTCTTTACTTGCTACGACAATTTGGGGCCCTCTCCTATTATAAACTGAATGAAATGAAATCTGAAATTCTCCCATTCCATATCCCCCCCGCTGAGCTGAATTCCCTCAAAGCCGGATTCCCCTTGGACTGGAGAAGTGATTCGCTAAAATATCTTGGTACTCACATTACCGCTCACCCCATCCTTACTTTTTCAAAAAAACTATCCGCCTTGTTGGCAGAGCTCCAGTCGCTTACCTTACAATTTTCTAAAACAGAGACGTCGTGGATGGGCCGTGTGGCGGCGTTCAAGATGCTCCTCCTCCCCAAACTCTTATTCTTGTTTCAAACACTCCCCATTACGATTCCCCAGAAATTCTTTAAAGCTGTCCGTAGAGTAATCTCATCCTACATATGGGCAAACCGCCCCCCTAGGATTAAGTATTCAGTCTTAGTTAAACCACTCAACATGGGGGTCTGGGTGTCCCTGACCCCTTCTTCTACTACTCAGCCACCCTTCTTTCGCAGCTCCGCCACTGGTGGAACGATCACTCATCTGCTAACTGGGTTACAATAGAAAGAACATATATACAAGGCAGCTTACAAGATTTCCTTTTTGCAGCAATCCTAGATCCCGCTGTAATCCCGAGACATTTACCCCCTTCCATGTTAGCTAGCTTAAAGTGCTGGAAGCTCTGTCATACAAATAAAGGCTCCTCTCACACCCCTTCCTCTCTACACTTTCCTATAACAGCTTTCACTCCTCTCCTGCACTCTGTCGCAGGTTCTGCACTGGAAAAGTGGAAAGTCTTAGGCCTAACCAACTCAGCCTTTTTGCATGAAGGATTGGTCCTGAAGGACTTCGAATCACTACGCGAACATTTCCAGTTGCCAGTCCGCGACTTTTACATATATCTGCAAATACGCCACTTCTTGGGTATTAAGGGTAAGATAGAAATACTCTGGGATCCATATTTACCCCTATTACTAAATCGTAAACAGAAAGGCCTACGGCCACTCTATGAATACGTGGGGGACCTCAGTGTCTTCAGCAAGGACCCATATATCCTCAAATGGGAAACAGCGCTAAAGTCCTCATTCTCACCACAGGAATGGACACAGGCGTTCCGCTGGTCCCTAAAGTCTGTGTTAAGCATCCCACAAAGAGAGAATGTGGTGAAGTGCCGCCTGAGCTGGTACTACACACCGCAAAGACTCAATTTAATATACCCATCGTCGGATCCACTTTGCTGGAGACGCTGCGGTCAAACAGGCTCGTTGATACATGTACTATGGGAGTGCCCAGTTCTCCGCTTGTTCTGGAGCCAAGTATCAGACTTGTTGAATTCACTGTTTGAGACACAACTCGCCCTCTCTCCAGATCAGGCACTATTATCCTTACGTCTGCCCCCGATCCAGGCCCGACACAAACCTCTATTTTGCAAAATCCTGACTATAGCACGTCTATTAATCACCAGAAAATGGAAGTCTAGAGTCCCCCCCCTAGCTAGGGAGGTCATAGCAGAAACCAGAATGATATACGCCATGGAATTGTACATAGCTCAAGGCAAAGGGACTGTTAGTTCCTTCTCTGCACAATGGGAGGTGTGGACTAACAGTAAACACCACACTACCCCTGACCCCTGATCTCACATAGAGACATTTCCATCCCCCCCCTCTCCCCCCCCCCTTTTCTGCCAACGCCCCTTGTTGATTACCTTATATATGGGCACAACTAATATACGGAGTACTAGATACTTGACCTGACCCCCCCCCCCCCCTGACTGTGTACAATACCCACCTTTACTTGCCTGGAGACGCTGCCCTGCCTTTCTATTTGATTGGTTGATCTGTTTGACCTGTTGACAGGTCGTCTTGTTTACAAAGTTATAGTTACCTCTTCTATGTGATTACTGTTGGAACCTAACGGGACCACCTACAAGGAAGCCATTATCGCCCTGATCTGCAATACCGTATGGAATACAAGCAAAGGCGATACTCTACCCCCTTCAGGAGGGGTCGTTGACCCATGGACTCTGCTGGTCCCTGGTCCTTACTTACCGATTTATGATATGGTGGTTCCCACTCCTACCTACTCCTACCTATACCTTTGTATTCCTATATCTTTATTGTTTATGTACAAAAATTTCCTGTATGAAAAAATCCTTTCAATAAAAATCTTTGAAACGTACAGTTAAAATCTATATACTTTATTTAATTGCAAACGATAAAACATGCTGTAAGATAGCACCAACGCGTTTCGCGCACATGAGCGCTTAGTCTTGGTATAATGCACACTTAGTGCAACACATGAAGCAAAAAGCCTATCCGGTAAAGGCGCATAGAGCCTGTTACACAGGTGTAATAGCAACCCGACATGATTAGAAAGGAGAGACTAGTGCTACATACAATAGGAACAAGTGCACACAGAGAAATCAAATTGACAACAGAGATATGAAAGCACATTGCAAATATACAGATAAATCTGAATACCAATAGCAAGTAATGATGAGTAATAACTAGTGATGAGCGAGTACTAAAATGCTGGGGTGCTCATTACTCGAGACGAGTATTTCCCGATACTCGAGTGCTCATTTTGAGTAACAAACCCTATTGAAGTCAATGGGAGACTCGAGCTTTTTTGCAGGAGACTCAAGTTCGGTAGAGGGAAGGTCGTGTGAAAACCTGTCAACCTCAGAAATTGATGGAAACACAATGGAAATGGACAGGAAACAGGGGCAGCATGCATGGATGCCTCTGAGGCTGCCTAATGGCACCATTATGCCTAATTCTGTGCAACAGCCTGGGGTAAAACAGAGGGACAGCAATGCATTCTGGAACCTGTAGTACTGAGTACATCTGCTCAACCAGGAAATACAGAAACACAAAACAGAACAAAAAACCACAAAACAAATGGATTTTTGGTAGTTTCAAAACTGGGATAGATAGGTAATAAATAATGCTATATGCTTCTGCAGAAGTTTCATTTTTTCTTGCCTCGATCCGGAGTTCCCCTTTAAGAAAAAAGGAAAATATTAAATTAAGAAAAAAGTACAATATATCTATACATCTATATCTATACAACCAATGAAAAGTGAGATAAGTGCAGAACTTTAAACTTTTACAATGTGTACTATGAACTGAAAACTATGAACCCATCAATAGTGACATCCCATTCCCTAGTTGACTAACTGGTTTAAGCGCTAACAAGCAAGCATGAGCACAGCTAGATAGATTTCTCTCTCATACTGTGCAAACTTACAATATGTATATATCCCAACAAATTAACCCCTTCCTCCAATATGACGTCCAGGGACGTCATGAAAAGCAGTGCCAGAACGCATCATGACGTCCCTGGACGTCATGCCTTTTCTGCCTCCCCCCGCTCTCCCTATCTGAGATCGGGCAGCGGAAGGAGGCTGTGTAACACAGTCTCCTCCCGCTGCCACTGCACGGAGGGGAGCCGTGCTCCCCCCCGGGCAGTTAACCCCATAGACGCCGCGGTCGTTTTGACCTCCCCATGCGATCCGCCCCCCCCCCTCCCCATGCGATTCCCCCCCCCCCCATGCGATCCGGCCCTATCCTCCCCATGCGATCCGGCCTCCTCCCCTCTCCATCCATGCGATCAGCCTCCCCCCCTCCCCATCCATGCGATCCGACCCCCCCTCCCCGTGCGCTTGTGCCCCCACCTCCCCCGATCCGGCTTTCCATTCATCCACATGTGCTTCCCCCATCCTTCGCTCCTGCTCCGGCTCCCCCGTTCCCCGTCCCCCCCAGCTCCCTCTCCCTCCCCTGACTCACCCCTGCCCGGATCCGGCTCTGGCTCCCTCCCGGTACTCAGCTTTGAATGAGCTGTCAGCTGTAAAGCTGACAGCTCATTCACTATATCATGCATTACAGCACACATCATGTGCTGTAATTCATGATATATATATATATATATATATATATATATATATATATATATATATATATCTGCAAAAGTAGAAGAAGAAAACACACACAAATACATTAATTAATTAATCAATTAATTACAAATTAAATAAATACATAAATAGTTCAAATAAATAAATAAATAAACACATTCACCAACCCTACCTTTATAAACGACCCCCTATAAATAAGATACACATATTTGGTATCGCCACGTCCGTAATGACCCCGTCTATTACTGGGAATCCACGGTGGGGGGAGATGAAATAAGTAAAATCAGACCCCAGATCAGCCCCCCTAGTGCCCCGATCACTAACCCCCCCTCCCCGCGGCGGCCATCAGATCCAACATGGCCGCCGCCATCACTGTGAACAGACTAATGTCTGTTCACAGTGATCTAAAGTAAAAATGAATGAAAGCCCCATGCTCTCCGCCACCGGAGGTAGCGGAGAGCATAGGGCAGTGATCGCTTGTACCATGTGCTCCAGGCACTTTTTATCCCCTGTCACCATGAATGATTGGTGACAGGGGAAAAAAAGTGATAGTGTCCCCCCCCCACCCCAGGTTGCCTGAAATCATGCCAGATTACATGTAACCCCCCAGATTGCACGCAACCACCGCATGTTGCCTCTGACCACCGCAGGTTGCCTCTGACCACCGCAGGTTGCCTCTGACCACCGCATGTCGCCTCTCATCACCGCACGTCGCCTCTGACCACCGCACGTTGCCTCTGACCACTGCACGTCGCCTCTGACCACCGCACGTCGCCTCTGACCACCGCACCTTGCCTCTGACCACCGCACGTTGCCTCTGACCACCGCACCTCCCCTCTGACCACCGCACCTTGCCTCTGACCACCGCACCTTGCCTCTGACCACCGCACCTTGCCTCTGACCACCGCACCTTGCCTCTGACCACTGCACCTTGCCTCTAACCACCCCAAATTGCCAGTGACCCCCTCCAGATTGCCCGTAACCACGCCAGATTACAGGTACCCACCTCAGATTACCTATAGGCACTTCAGTTTGTCTGTAACCACCCCAGATTGTCTGTAACCACCCCAGATTGTCTGTAACCACCCCAGATTGTCCGTAACCACCCCAGATTGTCTGTAACCACCCCACGTTGCCTCTAACCACAGCAGGTTGCCTGTAACCACCCCAAATTGTCTGTAACCACAGCAGGTTGTCCGTATCCACCCCAGGTTGCCTCTAACCACCCCAGGTTGCCTTAACCACAGCAGGTTGCCCGTGACCACCCCATGTTGACCGTATCCACCCCAGATTACCCGTAACCACCCCAGAATACCCGTAACCACCCCAGATTACCCGTAACCACCCCAGATTACCCGTAACCACCCCAGATTACCCATAACCACCTCATACTGTCCGTAACCACCTCCAGATTACCCGGAACCACCCCAGACTGTCTGTAACCACCCCACATTACCTGTAATCTATTTTTTTTTATTTTATTTCAGTAACTGCGCTATTCTAATAACTATTACTAGCTGCGGTTTCGCTCCAGCAAATTGGCACTCCTTCTCTTCTGAGCCCTGCTGTGTGCCCATACAGTGGTTTATGCCACATATGGGGTACCATTGTACTCAGGAGAACCTGCGTTACAGATTTTGGGGTACATTTTTTTCTCCTGTTCCTTGTGAAATTTAGAAATTTCAAACTAAACCAACATATTATTGGAAAAATTCAAGTTTTTCATTTTTACTGGCCAATTTTGAATACTTTCCTCTAATACCTGTCTGGCCAAAATGCTCATCCTACCCCAAGACGAATTCTTTAAGGGGTGTACTTTCCGAAATTGGGTGACTTTTGGGGGGAATCTATTCTGCTGACACTACAGGGGCTCTGCAAACGCACCTGGTGCTCAGAAACTTCTTCAGAAAAATCTGTACGGAAAATGCTAATTGACGCTCCTTCCTTTCTGAGCCCGGCTGTGTGCCCATACAGTGGTTTATACCCACATATGCAGTACCGTTGTACTCAGGAGAACCTGCGTTACAAATTTTGGGGTACTTTTTTTCTCTTGTTCCTCGTGAAATTGAGAAATTTCAAACTAAAACAACATATTGATGGAAAAATTTGAGTTTTTCATTTTTACTGTCTACTTTTAAATACTTTCCTCTAATACCTGTGGGGTCAAAATGCTCACCACACACCAAGATGAATTCTTTGAGGGGTGCACTTTCCAAAATGGGGTGACTTATGGCGAGATTTTACTCCGCTGGCACTACAGGGGCACTGCAAACGCACCTGGCGCTCAGAAACTTCTTCAGCAAAATCTGCATTGAAAAAGCTAATTGGCGCTCCTTCCTTCTGAGCCCTGCTGTGTGCCCATACAGTGGTTTATACCAACATATGAGGTACCTTTTTACTCAGGAGAACCTGCATTACAAATTTAGTGGTACTTTTTTTCTCTTGTTCCTCGTGAAATTAAGAATTTTTAAACTAAAGGAACATATTGTTGGAAAAATTCAAGTTTTTTCATTTTTACTGTCTACTTTTGAATACTTTCCTCTAACACCTGTGCGATCAAAATGCTCATCCTACCCTAAGATGAATTCTTTGAGGGGTACACTTTCCAAAATGGGGTGACTTATGGCGAGATTTTACTCCGCTGGCACTACAGGGGCACTGCAAACACACCTGGCGCTCAGAAACTTCTTCAGCAAAATCTGCATTGAAAAAGCTAATTGGCGCTCCTTCCTTCTGAGCCCCGCTGTGTGCCCATACAGTGGTTTATGCCCACATATGAGGTACCTTTTTACTCAGGAGAACCTGCGTTACAGATTTTGGGGTACTTTTTTTCTCTTGTTCCTCGGGAAATTGAGAAACTTCAAACTAAACAAACATATTATTGGAAAAATTTGAGTTTTTCATTTTTACTGTCTAATTTTGAATACTTTCCTCTAACACCTGTGGGGTCAAAATGCTCATCCTACCCCAAGATGAATTCTTTGAGGGGTGCACTTTCCAAAATGGGGTGACTTATGGGTTTTTTTCTCTCTGCTGACACTACAGGGGCACTGCAAATGCACCTTGTGCTCGGAAACTTCTTCAGCAAAATCTGCAATGGAAAAGCTAATTGGCGCTCCCTTCCTTCCTGAGCCCTGCTGTGTGCCCATACAGTGGTTTACGCCCACATATGGGGTACCGTAGTACTCAAGAGAACCTGCGTTACAAATTTTGGGGTGCTTTTTCTCTCATGTTCCTTTTGAAAATGAGAAACTTTAATCTAAACGTATCTATTATTGGAAAATTTAAATTTTTCAATTTTTTTACGGCCTAATGGTGAATACTTTCCTCTAGCCCCTCTAGGGTTAAAATGCTCATTATACCCCTAGATTAATTCTTTAAGGTGTGTAGTTCCAAAATGGGGTCACTTATGGGGGTTTCCAGTATACAACCTCCTAAATCAACTTAAAAAAAACTGGTCCCTAAATAAATCAATTTTGGAAACTTTCATGAAAATGTGGTAATTTGCTGATAAATTTCTAAGCCCCGTAACACCCTAAAAAAGTAAAATATGTTCATGAAATGAAGCCAGAATAAAGAGGACATATTGGTAATGTGACTTAGTAACTAATTTATGTGATACGACTTTCTTTTTTTAGAAGCAGAGAATTTCAAAGTTCATAAAATGCTAATTTTTTCAATTTTTCATGATATTTTGATGTTTTTCACAAAAAACACACAAAGTAGTGACCAAATTTTGCCACTAATTTAAAGTGTCATATGTGACGAAAAAACTATCTCAGAATCACTGGCATACGTTAAAGCATCACTGAGCTATAAGAGCATAAAGTGAGACAGGTCAGATTTTGAAAAATGAGCCTGGTCTTTTAGGTGCAAATAGGCTTGGTCTTGAAGGGGTTAAACTGAAGGGTAACCATCATTTTTAAAATTTCTGACATGTCACCAAACTTGTTAGGGTCCAAGTGCTCACCCTAACCCTTTTTGCTTAAAGGAAAGGCCAGAGGGCCCTCAGCAGAGTGCGGCATCTGTCCCTTCCTGATCATCACTTCCCGGATAGACAAACAGAAACAAAAAGGTGACAACCTGACCACCTCTGCCCTATTTTGGCAACTGTTAGGGGTAAGGAGGCTGACATGTCAATATGAAAGTTATAGTCACGTCAATCGTTCTATGAAGTGATAGTTACCCTCCCCTTTAAGGCACAAACAGCATAAACAAAATATTAACTGTGGCGGTGTATATCCTAAACGTCATTTTTGTCAACTCCATTTCCTCACTCTCCTTCTCACTTTGAGTTACATCCATGACAACAACCTCACTGTCTGACAACCGGGTCTCATCGTCATCATTAGACACCTCTACCAACCCCGCTTGCAAGTCCCCACTCTCATCACCCACTGACTGTGTGAGCTGCATAGTTTGGGCATCAGCTGCTCAGACTCAGGGAAGGGTCCAGAAAAGAATTCCTGGGAGCATATTGGTGTATCTGAATCCCTTCTTTCCCTGGAGGGGCCAGGCTGTGGGGAAGGAGGCTGAGCTAATGGAGCAAGGGTTCCACTCCCTAGGGTAGCGTGGGTGGACTGCGTTCACGACTGGGTGGTAGATACGTTACTGGACATTTTAATTTTTTATATCTACAGGGTAGGTGTTTGCCGTGTGTACGCTGGGAGGAGTATATATGGTAGGCCCTTACACCTGTGGGTTGCTGTTGCATCTTTTGTTTTTTGTCTTTACTTAAGCCACAAGCAGCGTGCAGCCTGCAGTGTGAACAGAGTCATAGATGTGCTGCCAAAATTCAGCCCATGAGAGGCCATTGCTAGTGTTAAATTGCTAGAGTAGGGTCCATGTCTTGAGGAAGCCTTGGCGTTGGTGACATGGTACACTCTGTTTGATCAAATAGTTTGCTAAGATCCTCACTTTTCTAAAAAAAAAATTATAATTACATTTTTAATATCTACAGGGTAGATGTTTGACGTGTATACGCTGGGAGGAGTATATACGGTAGGCCCTTACACCTGGGGGTTGCTGTCGCATCTTTTGCTTTTTGTTTGGACACATTATCCACTATCCACATGATCACCTGTTCACACTGCTGCAGTTTCAATAACAGTCTACCTTGAGACTCCGTAAGTTGGGCAAAGAAGCTAGGAAGTGGACGTCTGCGGTGTGTCACCCTGCCCTGAAACACGGCCTCCCGCAACCACATCGCTTGGAACCCCGCGCCCACGCCCTCGACTACAATGAGCAGTGAAGTTCTATGCAGGATGTACTACAAATCCCAGCAATACAGTGTAGTACCCACAAGTTTAGGGGGGGCTGTACGGTACAATCTGGTATTGGCAGGAACTATACACACACTCTCTGACACCCCTTTACAATGAGAAGTGAAGTTCTATGCAGGATGCACTACAAATCCCAGCAATACAGTGTAGTACAGCAGGACCACCAGCCACAAAATCAAAAAAGAGTACACTGAGCACTTCTTAGGGGTCTGTATGCAACACCTAATTTCCCCTTTCTGCCAGCAGCCGATCACCACAGTGTGCTGCTGAAATCGTGGTAGCAGCACTGCAAGTCCCAGCCACCAGTCTGTAGTAATAGTATTAAAAAAAGCTTTTAACCCTTTAAGGACATGGCCCATTTTCGTTTTTTACGTTTTCGGTTTTTCCTCCTTGTGTTTAAAAGGTCATAGCACTTGCATTTTTTCCACCTAGAAACCCACATGAGCCCTTATTTTTTGCGTCACTAATTGTACTTTGCAATTACAGGCTGAATTTTTGCATAAAGTACACTGCGAAACCAGAAAAAATTCAAAGTGTGGTGAAATTGAAAAAAAAAAACGCATTTCTTTTATTTGGGGGAAATGTGTTTTTACGCCATTCACCCTGGGGTAAAACTGACTTGTTATGCATGTTCCTCAAGTCGTTACGATTAAAACGATATATAACATGTATAACTTATATTGTATCTGATGGCCTGTAAAAAATTCAAACCGTTGTTAACCAATATACGTTCCTTAAAATCGCTCCATTCCCAGGCTTATAGCGCTTTTATCCTTTGGTCTATGGGGCTGTGCGAGGTGTCATTTTTTGCGCCATGATTGATCTTTCTATCGGTACCTTGATTGCGCATATACGTCTTTTTGATCGCTTTTTATTAAATTTTTTCTGGATTTGATGCGACCAAAAATGCGCAATTTTGCACTTTGGGATTTTTTTGCGCTGACGCCGTTTACCGTACGAGATCAGGAATGTGATTAATTAATAGTTCGGGCGATTACGCACGCGGCGATAGCAAACATGTTTATTTATTTATTTATTTGTTTACTTTTATTTATAACCTGGGAAAAGGGGGGTGATTCAGACTTTTATTAGGGGAGGGGGCTTTTACTATAACAACACTTTTTTTTTTTTTTTTTACACATATACTAGAAGCCCCCCTAGGGGACTTCTAGTATATACACTGTGATCTCTCATTGAGATCTCTGCAGCATAGATATGCTGCAGAGATCCATGAGATCGGCACTCGTTTGCTTTCGGCTGCTGCAGCCGGAAACAAACGAGTGCCGAGCCGAGGACGGCGCCATCTTGGACGCGTCCCCGGCCGGCATCAGTAACGGAGATCGCTCCTCTGGGACAAGGTCCCGGAGGAGCGATCTCCCCCACTAGACACCAGGGAAACGTTGCCTCCGGTAATCGGAGGCAGCTGTCAACTTTGACAGCTGCCTCCGATTAGCTAATTAGCGGGCACGGCGATCAGACCGTGCCCGCTAATAGCAGCGGTCCCGGGCTACTCGCGGCACCCGGGATCGCGGCACTTCAAAGCGGGGTCGCCGCGCGGCCCCGCTTTGAAGTGCAAGTGAGGACATAGGACGTACCGGTACGTCCTATGTCCTTAAGAGGTTAAGCCCTGAAAAGGGCTGTTTGTATTGCTAGTATATACCCTGCCTACTGGAACGCTAAATCCTACACTGACGCTCTCCCTGAGAAGCAGCAGCTCTGTCCCTAATCTCTCACAGCATGCGTCTGAAGCGAGCACTGCCGGCGCCAAGTTTTATATGGCAGGGTCATCTGATCTGGCCAACCAATCGCTGCTATCGACATGTATGGGTCCCACGTGATCGCAGGATGTACCAAAGAGTCTCCTGAATGTTTATTGGCTGAGAAATAGGGCCCAAACTTACAGGAAATGGATGTTGAGATTTTCTTAAGTATCGCGAGATGCTCGTCTGAGTAACGAGTACCATCGAGTACCCTAATGCTCGAACGAGTACCAAGCTCGGACGAGCATGTTCGCTCATCTCTAGTGTTTGGGAAAAGGGTACTGGAAGCTCAACAGTTCTGTCCTTCATGATACGTCTTAGAGAGGAGTTCATAACTTTCTTTAGGGATAGAAGGACAACAGAGTGTATGTATGAAAGTACAGCAGAGTGGTGGGAGTGTATGAAGAGATATTAAAAAGATTTTTTATGTTTACAGCAAAAAGGCAAGGTAATAAGAAGTATATGCAGTAATGTATTCTGTGGCTGACTCTGAGCAAAATGTATTCTAAAATTAATAATGGGGAGGTTATTGGTAGCCAGAAAGTTAGTAAGGTCAAGATGGAGATGAGGGAACTTCAGTATGATTGTCTTAAGTCCCTGAAAGTTGAGGGGGGAGTTTGATAGTTGGGGTACACACACCCCAGACCCAGATCTGTACAAGGTGTTGTTGGCATAAGGGGTTCCAGCCACATTTGTAGAGTGGATTTATATTTTGTACAAGGATGCGATGAGAAGACCCCTGGTTAATGGTCATTTTGCGGAGCCGTTCAGAGTGCGGTCAGGAGTGCGGCAGGGTGTTCCCCTCAGTCCTTTGCTATATGTCCTTAGTTTAGACCCATTATTGAGAAAAGTGGAGATGAATGGTGATTTTGCTGGTATCAAGTATCATCCGGGCAGTAATGTGGAGGAAGTAAAGCTTTGTGCGTATGCTGATGTGACATTATTCATCTCTTCTAGTTATGGCTGTGCGGTGTTACAGCAGGAGATTGCGGCTTATAAGCGGGTATCTGGGTCAGCAGGAAACATGGAGAAGAGTGAGGCCTTGTGGATGGGTGGGGAGAGAGACGCCTTTCAGGTGCACTTTAATATAGTGCAGGGAAAAATTAAGATCTTAGGTGTTGTGTTTGGAGGAGATGAGGGAAAGGTCAATTGGGAGGAGAAGATCATCCTGTGTGAGGATAAAGTGAAGAGATGGCTTTTGTGGAAACTCTCCTTCCATGAAAAGATCCTCCTTATGAAAAGGTTTCTGCTTCCCCTGTTTGTTTATATCAGTGTTGTCTTCCCAGTTCCAGACAGTCTGCTCCCACAACTCTCTAATAGCTTCTTTCATCTACTTTGGGGTAATAGGATGAATATAATCAGGAGGAATGTAACCTACTTTTTCTGTATAAGAATTTGTCTTTTGGAAAGTGTCAGGAGACAGAACACTGGGCACGTCTGTTCAGGTGTTAGATTGGTCAGTTCTTGTCAGTATGGTCAGTTGGTGACCCTATTAAGAGAGTTTTTGGGCGGTTCAATAATAGAGTTACATGGTACGGTATACACACCATTAAGAGGCTGATAAAGTGGAAGATAACATATGATGATATAAAATCTGTCAGCAGGAAACAGTTGTATAACTCCATATTGAGCTGTGCATATAGTGTGGCAGTACAGCTAAGGAACGCACCTAGTACAGACATCAGGCAGGCAGTGAAGGTCATGAAGGACTACAGGTTGCCCCGACATATGAAGGATGTGCTGTGGTTAGGTTTTCATGGCAAGATGTATGTAAAGTCCAATGTAAAAAGTAGTAACATTACTGATCGGTCCTGTCCATGGGAAGAGTGTGGCCCAGAGATAGAGACCATGGAGCACTTGGTATGTGACTGTGTGTTTACTAAACAGGTTTGGGCCCCACTGTCCTGTGAGTTACAACTCCCACATCTTAGAGAGCAAACATATGTTATGGTAATGTATAGTTAGTTCCCGGATGCCTTTAACATATTTAATAAGAGTACTTTGTATGTCATTAATGGTGTGTGTGTTCATCATCTATGGGGGGCCTGATGTCGCCCGGCGATGAGTAGAGAGGAGCTATCTGTAAATACAGTCATCCAGAACATAAAGAAATCTCTACAGGGGGTATATGAGACTGATAAAAAGATAAATTCTGCCAATGTGTTCTGGAGACATGTCCGCACCTCAGCTTTTGTTTAATGGGGGAAGAAGTTGTTTGATTTTCTAATTTATTGTTAATATGTAAATGTTTTGTAAATACTGTTACTGCTTTTCAAATAAAAGATTCACAGAGTGTATAGGTGCAGCCACCAACAGATTGTATACAAAAACTAGTGGGACCACTAGTATATTTTCTGATTTCTGTATTTCTTACTCAAGGCACATTAAAGTTCACTTCTGCTTGCATAGTGTAAAGGGGGTGTCACAGAGTGTGTATACTGTAGGTGCAGCCACCAACAGATTGTATCCCACAGCCCCCAAAAAACTAGTGGGACCACTAGTATATTTTCTGATTTCTGTATTTCTTACTCAAGGCACATTAAAGTTCATTTCTGCTTGCATAGTGTAAAGGGGGTGTCACAGAGTGTGTATACTGTAGGTGCACCCACCAACAGATTGTATCCCACAGCCCCCAAAAACTAGTGGGACCACTAGTATATTTTCTGATTTCTGTATTTCTTACTCAAGGCATATTTAAGTTCACTACTGTGCAGTGTCCATAAAATGGTGAACCCCAGGGGTAAGGGTTGAGGACGAGGGCATGGGCGTGGGGTTCCAAGTGATGCAGTTGGCAGAGGCCGTGGTTCAGGGCAGGGTGACACAGCAGCACCCGTTGAGGAGGGTAGACCGATATTGAAACCGCAGCAGTGGGAACAGGTGATCACGTGGATAGAGGATAATGTGTCCAGTAACTTATCCACTACCCAGTCTTCCACGCAGTCCACCCATGCTACCCAAGGGAGTGGAACCCTTGCTCCAGCAGCTTAGCCTCCTTCCCCACAACTTGGCCCCTCCAGGAAAAGAAGGGTTTCAGATCCACCACCATGCTCCCAGAACTGTTTTCTGACCCTTCCCTGAGTCTGAGCACATTTATTACAAATTATGACAAAATCGTAACAAAGACTGCACAGTGTTTTGCTCATTCTGGAAAGATGAAGCTCAGTGATACACAACTCTGGAAATTGTTAAAAGGTTGTGGCAATATCTTTCTCCTTAAGAGTGGGATATTGGTTTTTGTCTGCCAATTCCTTGCCACAGGAGCCTGCAGATCCTTGCACTGTAAGGAGATACATACTCTTCTGGCTGTGAAGGGGCAGAACATGGCAGAAAATTGCCTTTCAAAACAGGGAAATAAAATGAAGGAAGCTGACCTTGCCCATCTTTCCAAATGAAATACGAGAAGGATCTTCACATTAAATGCACAAACGTGTTTCTTTATTACAAAGTTTATTTAGTGCTACAATGAACAATGCAAACTTTGCTGTCTAATTCTGTGTTTGTCTTCTCTCACCTCTTTTTTTTTGTACAATTGGAAACCGAGTGGTAAAACTTTGTCAGTATTCTGTTCTTAAGTGTGTGTCTGTATACAGACTTGATGACAAAATGACATGATGACATGATAACAAAACAAAAGAGAAAAAAGGAAAAAAAATCTGACCCTGCTCAAACTAAAGAAACAATAACAAGTCTAGTTGTTGGGCAGCACATAATTAGTAAGGCAGAACCTCAAGTGATGATCCCTTTGCATGAGACAATTGCCAGATCCTCAAGGAATAAAAACCAGGATGCCTGAGCCACATCAGTTCTGCAGTAATGTTGAGTAGCCATACCCCATGAACATCACATGATGCAGGGAATGTTACTCCAACTGCTACAGTCAAAATCAAATTCAAACTCAAAACAGCGGTGGGGGGAGAGGTGGTGAGTCACATGATGCAGAGAATGTTACCCTTACTGCTACAGTCTCATTCAAACTAAAATTCAAACTCAAAACAGCGGTGGGGGAGAGGTGGTGAGTCACATGATGCAGGGAATGTTACCCCAACTGCTACAGTCAAATTCAAACTCAAATTCAAACTCAAAACAGTGGTGGGGGGAGAAGTGGTGAGTCACATGATGCAGGGAATGTTACCCCAACTGCAAATCAAAGTCAAATCCAATTTAGCACCCTTGTCTCATCCATTTGAAACCATATTATCTGTGGATGTCATCTTCGGGTGTCCTCTTGCCGTCCTTTCACCAGCACATCTACCTTCTTTGGATGTTGCTATGTTGTGTCAGGCAAAGTTTTTTGAGGTTATATGATACCTCTGTTTTAATGGTCCCTGTGTTCCCACTGCCATGCTGTGTCAGGCTAAATTTTGGGGTGGTTCATATGACTACCTCTGTTTAATCTTCACTATGTGATCACTGCCATACTGTTGCCAAAATTTTGGCATAATTGTTGTGATTAGGCAGCCTCAGAGGATGCATGCTGCCCCTGCGGTTTCTGCCATTTCCATGGTGTTTCCATCATTTTCTGAGGTTGACAGTTTTTCACATGTCCTTCCCTCTACCGAGCTTGGGTCCCCTGCAAAAATGATCGAGTTTTCCCAGGACTTTATGGGGTTCATACTCGAACGAGCACCCGAGTATCGGGAAAATTTGTCTCGAGTAACGAGCAACCCAAGCATTTTAGTACTCACTCATCACTAATCAAAATTAAGAAAACAACATTATTAGATGACAATATAAATGAAAGAAATGGATAACCTTGCTTTAGGATAAAAGTTAAAAGACTGGGAAGAAATAATTACAAAATAATAAATAGCACATGTGAATTTTGCAAGATTAAATTTACTCAAAAATTGTGTGGTTTTGCAATATATCATATTGTAAAATGAAGGGTTGACATTACAAAGAATAACTTGTCCTGCAAAGAAAAAAAAAACATCGACCCTATAAGGTTAAATTTACGTTATATAAAATGAAGCCACATGCTAAATACATGGAAAATGAGATCCATTACCAGCTCTTGTCTTCAATTATCAACCTCCTTACAGGAATATTCACAATGAGTTTACATGGTGCTGATAAGTTCCGTATCAGGTTTCTGCCAGATAATGAATATAAAACAATTAACC
>NW_027209201.1:0-31228 GCF_027789765.1 Dendropsophus ebraccatus
CTGCTCCACACTAATGAGGGGCAACACCCCACAACAGCTGTCTGTGGATGGATATCTGGCCTTGGTTTTTCCCTTGTAAAGAATCCGGGTCTGTGCTGGTGGTGAAACCTTCTTTCCTCTAATTTTAGAGTATGTCCCCTTGTTATGGTTACAGACCTAGGTGTAACAAGGTCACTTGAAACATCTCTGTACTGTCCATTCATATATTTGTACGTTGTGATCAGATTGCCCCTAAGACGTCTTTTTTCTTAACTAAATACCCCCAAACTTGATAACCTTTCCTGGTACTGTAACCCACCCATTCCCTTAATGACATTGGTCGGCCTCCTTTGTACCCTCTCCAGTTCAGCTGTGGTCCTTCTCATAGTATTCCATGTGTGGTCTGACCAGTGATTTAAAAAGAGGCAAAACTGTATTCTCATCTTTAGCATCTATGCCTCTTTTGATGCATCCCATTATTTTATTAGCCTTGGCAGCTGCTGCCTGGCACTGATCACTAAAGTTTACTGTCCACCAATACCTCCAGGTCCTTTTCAGAAGCAGTTTTACCCAGTGTTTTTATTTAACACATAACTTAAGTTATTTATATGGCCCAAGTGCATAGCTTTACATTTATCCACATTAAACTTAATTTGCCATTTCCCTGCCCAAGCTTCTAGCTTCTCCAATTCCCTCTGTAATCTTTTATGATCCGCTTCTGTGATGATTACTTTACCCAGTTTAGTGTCATCTGCAAAAATGGATTATACTCTGTAGCCCCTCTACAGGGTCATTAATAAACATATTAAAAGTAGTGGACCCAATTTTGAGCCCTTTGGTACCCCACTAGTTACTACACTAGTCTGTATTTGTGGACATGCATAAGACTAAATATAGGATGTATACAGAAAGTAGAATATTTTTGATCAAGACTGTCTGAGATGGCCTTGGAGCCACCAGCCGTCAGTATGCACATGTTGACCTTTTGTGTCACCCGTATAACCTGATGATACAGTGCACAGCCATACATATAAGATGGATACCTCGTCTTTGTGGTAAACCTTGCTTAAATCATTGTAAAAGAATTTTTCATCCAGTTTACTTTCTGTGTTAAATAACAGCCAATCCCTAGATTTGTTGTTGACGCTTGATGTTATTTCTTAGCAATAACAATTTCTTTGACTGAATCCGACAGGGTTAAGCAGAAAAACCACAGACACAGCACAATGAGAAGAGAAATGTTCACGTCGGAACCTGTTTGCATGCAGTCTGCATTTTCAAGGCTTGATTATTCTTTCCTGCTCCGTGATGGATAGGCCTGTCTGGGATCATGTGTCATGTGTTCGTTTTGTATGATTTGATGAGCTGTCACTCTGAGGCTTTTTTCTTTCTTACTAGAAAAAAAAGTCATGGCTGGTGCCTTCTCTCTCTCTCTCTTCTCTCTGCTTGTTAAGGCTGTCTTATGGTTACCGAGTTATATTCCTTTTGCCTATGTATAGTCATACCTGTGATGGGCTTTAAAGAACTCCAACTGAATTTTATCAGGACCGACTCCCAACTCCTGTTCCTCCATAAATGGCTGGTCATATACCAGGGGAGTTATTTATCACACTGGCTCAGCAGCTTCTCCCTAATGTCCTACGTGATCCTGGGACGATTTCTGAGGGAATAAGGAAAGATATAAAGCAGATTCTCCTGTGTGTGCAGTGGATACAGCCAGTCTCCAGCCTCCATGTCCTGAACTACTCACAACTAGACTAGATGCAGCAGGTGGTCTTTACCTGCTGACAATTTTCTATGTTTCTAACTAAATATTCACCAGCCACAAAGAAACACTGCTAACAATGCCAGATTCCTGTATAGAGGGGGTCACACATAGTGATATAGAGGGGTCACTGTGAGGGCACAGGGATGGGTGAATAGGACTTCTTTATTATGAGCCAACCTCCCCCTGCCCCCCCCCCCTGGATTTTTCACTGTTGCTCAGAATACCCCTTTAATTTCTCTCTCTCTTTCTCTCTCACACTCACTCTCTCTGTCTCACTCACACACACACACACACACACACTGCTGCAGCCACAGCACACATACACACACACACACACACACACACACACACACACAGCTGCAGCCATATCACACACACACACACACACACACTCATACATACAGCCTGCTGCAGCCATAGCATACATACACAGCCTGTTGCGGCCATAGAATACCACGTTGAGGACAGTGGTTACTGCTGCACTACTTATGCCTTCTCCTCCTCTATTTTACACAGGATATCTTCATATTACACTACTGTTCATATACAGTCATCCAGCATCCAGGGAGAGAACAGCACAGATATCCTCCCCACACACAATGGACTCTTCCAGCTTAGAAACAAACTGCCAAATAGTGACAACTTTTCCCCGTCCACCCTTATCTATAGGGCCAATGTCCTATTAGAATGTTGCTCATAAAATATATTGATGAGCAAAACTTATAAATTCATATGAAAACTCATTTCTAATTTTTTTAAAGATTTTTTTTTTTTAAAGTGACTGTACCACTAGGCCCAGGCTGAAGCACTGGATGCTGGCCGACCCACCCTTAGTGGGAGAAAACCCCAGCCCCTCTATGATAGGGTTCCATTGATTCTAATGGAGTCACGTCATGGAGGGGCTGGGGTTTCTTCCCACTAAGGGTGGGTCGGCCTGCCCCCAGTGCTTCAGCCTGGGCCTGGTGGTACAGTCACTTTAGAGTTGGTACGTTTTTTCTGACTCCAGCCAAAACTAGCTCTGACTCCACAGCCCTAGTTGTCAGCATTAAATTGTAAATCCGCACACTTTGAAGATGGTATCCCAGCTTATTTATTGCTTAAGAAATTAAAACCACAGACATGAGGCCATGTTTTAACAGCTGGACATTCATGTGTTTGAGATATTTTTCAAGAAGCCAGAAAGTCAATTATTTTAGTTGATTGTTAACTAATAGTACACATTTTCCTGATCAAGTAACAGAGAAAAAAATGATAGAATTAGTGGCCTTTTACGTGGGCCAATTATCAGCAACTAGTGTTTGGCTGCTAATCGGTCTGTTTAAAAGTGTCAGCGATCAACTGAGGAGCTGTAAAACACCTGATCCTCAGGTTTCTGTGCACGCTAAAACATATCACTATTGGCCCGGCAGCAGGGTTGTTTATGCCTTCTCAAGGCAGCTCTGCCATTCAGCGGCCGAGGCGGGACCCCGCTACGGCGGCTGATTGGCAGAGCTGCCTTGAGACATCACGATTCATGCGGCAGCTCTGACCAGGAAGCAGCCGCGGGACAGGAGTACTGGGCAGCGCGATCCAGGCACCAGCGCTGGAACAGGGAGGTAAGTGACCTCTGGCTTCAATTTCCACCCCCTCCCTGGGGATCCTCAAAAATACCCCTGGCCCAGAGTACCCCTTTTAAAGGATAAAAGCATCTAACCTGCTGATATTTCCTTATAGCACACAGGGCGCTGAGGATGAAGGCAAGTTTTCTTGTACTTTGTAGTCTAATCCATATGCTAATGAGATGATTTGGTGCACTGGGGGTGGACGTGTCTCAGTGAAGAGTGCCAGAGTTAAGTTCCTGCAGAGCACAGCCCAGTATTCATTAGAAGAGGCGGGCCAGCCAGGGTAGATAAATGCACTGAGGGCTGTAGTCGCACCCCAGTGCACTAAACTCTCTCATTAGCATACAGATTAAACCACAAAGTACATGGAAACGCATGAGCTATAGGGACATATCTGCAGGTTAGATGCTTAAAAACTGCTCTGATGGTTTCTCTTCAAATTGTAGTGAAATCTCCATTGTTTGCTGGCCCTGTCATTGAGGTTGAAATGCTTTTTCTGAATAATAAAAAAAAAAAAAAAAGCTTTAAAGCGTTATCCTACAATCAAAAGTTATCCCCTATCACAAGAACAGAGGTCAAAAGTCCCGCATAATGAATGGAGCACAGCACGCGCAACCAGCAGTCTATTCTTTTAGGAGTTTCTGAACATTGTTGAACAAGTAGCCCCTTAGAGCACAGGTGTCAAACTCACGGCCCTCCAGCTGTTGCACAACTACAATTTACATCATGCCTGGACGGCCAAAAGCTGAAGATTTAGCTATCCATGCATGATGGGACTTGTAGTTTACAACAGCTGGAGGGCTGTGAGTTTGGCACCTCTGCCAAGAGAATGAACACAACACACCACAGTTATTCTTCCATTCTCTATGGGGCTTCTGAACATTGTTGAGATCCTTGGACACCAGGGACCTGACAGATTGTCTCTTTAATTGCATTTCTTTCCAGAATGAATATAGAATGTTTAGCTGTTAGACATATATTATGTTATATTTATGATTTGTTCATTTGCTACAAGTAAGTTGGGGAACCATCCTGTAAATTGATCCTACATTTTATGCCATTTTATGTTTTGTTTTTCTAAAAAAAAAAAAACTGTCTATACTACTAGCAAACTTAACTAAATAAACTTAATAACAATCATAGTTGTCTTTATGGCACCTTTTATTTTTGATAGAGCTAGGGTTATAATAGTTTCTATTGCAAATTAAACCATACAGAGACTTCAATATGATATTCTTCCCCTGGAAATTTCATTAGCATTTTTGCTAGTGAAAACCAGGACTAGATGACAATTCTAAGTCCAGGGTCACTGTATATGTTTTGACAACTGCTATACAGCAGCAATAAAGCATGACAGCCTCCTATTCATATGTCACTTATAAAAGGCTTGAGTCCGGTTATATCGGACATCTTGACAGCAGGCAGCGCCCTTTGATTGAATATATTTATTTTCATGGAATTTATGTAAGCGCATCTTGAAAGAATTACTTTTGTTGATACTTGGTTTCCCTGGTAGGAGGTCTTAAACTTGGACTTCACATATTAAAGTGTATCAGGCACCAAACCTACTTTTCTAACTGCAGTGTAAAACACACTGTGCATTAAAATGTAGGGGCATTCGAGCAAGGTAAAGGGATCCCCCCTTGGATCTCATCACTTATTGGTATCCTCTTTAAACTTTGGCTGTGCTGTTGCCATGCAACAGTGGACACACTTTCCCACAATCCCTCTTGCTTTCATGTACACTGGAGACTAAGAGCCTTAATACACAGAGCAATAATCTGCCCAATCTGGCCGATTTGGCCCATCATCGCTCCATGTAAAGACGACGTCTATCATCAACTGATTGTGTCTTTTGGTCCTATCATAAAATCGACCGCCGGGCATGAATCGCTATGTCTATTAGTGATGCGCAGCTGATGACTGTGTAAAAAAATAAATAAATAAACTTATACATACCTGTCTACGCCCCCTAATGTCCTGTTAGGCTCAGCCTGCTCTCTGCAGTGTCTGAAGTGACAGGCCGCACAGCCAATCACTGGCCGTGGCACTATCCCGGCGATTGGCTGAAGCTAGCAGGACATCAGGGGCATAGACAGGTAGGTATAAGTTTATTATTTTACACTTATTAGGCAGGGACATAGCTAACGCAGCTCTTCACTTCTGTCTTATCTCTCTGCAGGTTCTTGATGATGATGAGCGTATGCATCTCTTTACTTCAATTCTTCCTGAAATGGTTTCTTTGACTCTTAAGCTTCCCAAACTCTGCACACAGGTAAGACATTAACAAGTGCCGTGGAATCTGCTGGCGCTATACAAATAAATAACTCCAGTATAAGTCAGTGCAAGGTGTATGAGGCCCTACAGAGTCTTCACTGACAGATGCCAAACATTCATGTATATGGAGAGGATGAGAGAGAGAACGGTCAGCCCAGTGACCAGTCGGATGGCAGTTATTGAGGTTTATAGGCAACTTTGTTTGATGAATATGTCTTCACTTACCTTCATCCTCAGCACCCTGGGCACAAAAGGGACATATCAACTGGTATGATTCTTATAACCAACTTATAGTTTCCCTTTAAATCCATCCCCCACAATTCAACTATGTACAGGGACTGGTGCGTTTTTGTATCAGGACTGTTTCTGTACGTCTGTACGGTGAGGGAAAATAGAGGGCTTGGGACCTTTGTTCTAGTGATCAGTGAGGGCATCTCATGTTTATGGATAGATGATAATGAGGTAAAAGACCTGAGGGGGACTGAACTACACATAGAGCTTAGAGACAGGAGTGTGTGGAGGCACAGAACTAGAGAAGAGTACAAGCAGAGGCAGATTAAGGGGTTGTCCAAAATCTTTTTCTTTCAAATCAACTGGTGTCAGAAATTTATATAGATTTGTTTTTACTTCTATTAAAAAATCTCAAGTTCCTGTCTCGACCAGAGATGTCAGCAGAGAGCACTGTGTCTGAATGTAAATAAAACAACATTTCCTGCAGGACAGGAGTACTGTATACCTCTGTGGTCATGCTGTTACCAAATATTGTACAGCTAATGGAGATGCCAGTACTGGACACCATCCACCGAAAAAGCAACCACATGGAGCACTTAAAGGGGTTTTACTAATTAAAAGTTACTTGTCCTAGGGACACAACTGTCGGCAGGAGTTGTGATCACAGTTTGCTGCCCTCTTGTGTGCTTGTACCTCGTGAAGTCCAACAGAAGAAAGATCACACAATGCAGTTCCTTTTTTGCAAATGATCACTATATTGTAAATAAGTTTTACAAGATATCCGGGTATAACATATTCACCCATATGTGCAGAATGTCCAGATGCGGACACAAGAGGAAGATAGTTCATATGCTCATGTTCATTCCTTGAAACATCGCAATCTTCGGTGCTCACAGCCGCAACGCCGTTCACCTTCAGAGAGATGTCTGCAGCTCAAACATGAGCATATGAACTATCTTCCTCTTGTGTCTGCATCTGGACATTTTGCACTTATGGGTGAATATGTTATACCCTGATATCTTGTGAAACTTATTTACAATATAGTGATCATTTGCAAAAAAAAAGAAACCGCATTGTGTGATTATTCTTCTATTCCACAGGCAGTTTTTGCAATATACTCTAGTTTTTCTTTGTTTAAATCAAGGTTGTACATATGGCAACTAGGTGTCTTCCTTCCTGTCAAGCTGCAGTCCATGCCCCCTCCATGCAGATATTTGTCCTTTTTTTTCAACATAAAGAGACCAAACACAGAAAGTCTTAGTCCTTTGTGTGCACACAGATATGGCTTTTGATTGAGTGACAGCCATTGGAGCGGGACAAGTATACACTGTGCATGTATACAGCTGCTGCATGTCCACATTCAGTAGCATGGAATCCTAGGGGTGCTCGCATTGTATGGCCAGCTCTCCTATCACACAGTGACATTATACTGATTGAATTGTTCACACTGAGTAATGTGAGAAAAGGAATTTAAAGCTGAATTCGTGCATGGATTCAGTTCGAAATTTTGCCTGTAAAATATGTACAGAGCAATGTCCCATTGGTGCTCTTGAAAAAAGTAGCCATTGTTTTTGTAGCACTGGACAACCCCTTTAATAGTAAAATTGTTCAGGTTTAGTGTTAGACTGTACATTCCCTCCACTCGCTGACAGCAGCTCCCTGTGTATAGAGATAATACTAGATGCTCCTACTTCAGGCTGTGTTGTCCTGCTCTTTATGCCGAACGGCAATCCTGTCCTTAAAATGAAGGAGCATGTGGCCATGCCCCCCCTCTATGTCCTCCATAGGCATATACAGGCTCAGAGGTGAACATGCTCCTCCATGCACAGACATCTTTTGCACAGAATCATCATTCAACATACAGACCAGGGTGGCACAGCATGTAGGAGGGGAGCCTGATATCAGTGCTATGAGGTACACCGGAGCTCCTGTCAGTAAGTGCCGTGTGTACATTTACTAATACTGTACACTGGGTAATATTACTCTAAAGTGGCCAATCCCTTTCAAGTAAAGTGTTTGTCCCCCCAGTTATCATACCCCTTTGGTATGTATCAACTAGATCTCTCACTTTAAAGGAGAACTATCAGTAGGTTAGACGAATCTAACCTGCTGATATGTCCCTATTACCTTCATCCTTGGCGCCTTCTGCGCGGTAGGTAAATATTAGCAGGTTAGATTCGTCTAACCTGCTGATAGTTTCCCTTTTAAGATGTTCATTTCCATTCCTCCTTATCACATCCCTTCTGTTCATATACATATTCTATTATGTAAATAAATTCGGTCTAAATGAGGGAAGAACATACCAATAGGAAGTCTGAAAAATAGTTGGCATTATTGAATTCCGAGAACTCTGGACGACGGTTCTCATGGCTGACACAAGCTAATGAAGCATAAGACTCCTTTGATTTAGGTTACCAGTTATTGTTGGAGTTACTGTCTTGTCAATATACTGTCTGCTGGTTTCTGGGGTTGTGTGTATTTCACTCTGACACAAGGATAATATCCATCCCTTGTGAATCTTATGTGTTAGAATAGTGGCTTCAGTCACACTTGAAAACGCAATAAACACAGAAAATACTCGATGCTGTCAAGAGTCTGTATAAAATCTTAGATTATGTTGGTTTCCATTTAAGATAATTTAGAATGACTTGTGAGGATCATTTACATTCACTTGTCTTGAGTGTTAAGTAACTATTTACCTATTAAAAGGAGCACCTTAAAGGGAACCTGTCCCCAGATTCATGGTGCCCAAACCATGCACAGACCTGGCTGCGGCAGCCCCTTTCTAGCACAGAGTATTTAGGAAACTGCTTAAATAACTATTATAGATCTTTTAATCGCCATTCTGGAGTCACTCAAGAAAATATCACATGCTGCAAGGAAATCCATTTTTCTTCTTGCACAGCATATTCTGCAGCAAACGAGGTTATACATTTTGTTGGAATAATCTGCATACAAACCGTGCCACATTTACATGTGTGGCAGTAAAATGAAAAGAGCTTTTACATGGTTTAAACCCCTATTAGTATCAAACCTGAAAAAGCTCTATAACACTGGAGCTGTTGGCATATTACCAGTTAATAGGCAAGTACTTGGATCACTTTAGTTAAGTCATCTGCTTGTAATAGCACCTGTCAAGTAGTGGGATATACTATGGTGCGTTTACACAGACAAATTATCTGACACATTTTTGAAGCCAAAGCCAGGAACAGACTATAAACAAAGAACAGGTCATAAAGGAAAGACTGAGATTTCTCCTCCTTTTCAAAGCCATTCCTGGCTTCCACTTCAAAAATCTGTCACATAATCTGTCCGTGTAAAGACACCCTTAGGGTATGTGCACACTTCAGAAAGCGACGTAAAATCTGTGTGGATTCATGGGATGTTCATTCTTTGGACAGACGACGGAATCTGCCTGTGCATAGAATGGAGTCTGACACGGGAAGAGAGCGTGCACCCACCGCAGTCCGCAAGATGACGATGATACGCTGGAAGCAGGAAAGACAAGAACGCTAATGGAATTGATTGACTTTAACTAGGGCTGAGACTAATAGAGTGAGTCAGAGCATCTCCAAAACAGCAGGTCTTATAGTCCTGAGAGGGACACAAGTGACAGGGTGAGAGGAGCCTAAAGGCCCTATTCCACGCTCGCTGCCACTCCACGCTGCAGCAGCGAGCAGGTGAGTATGGGGAGGGCCGGAGGGAGCTGCGGAGGGGCTGCCCGGGTGATTGCTAGATCATCCGGGCAGCCCATAGCATACAGCAGCGTCTGCTGCCTCCGCTCCTATTTCACGGAGCGACGGCAGCAGATCATTGCTGTATCAGTCGTTTGTATTTCAACATGTTGAAAAACAAACGACTGCAACAATCAGCCGACATGAACGATGTTGGCTGATCGTTGCCTTCTATTCCACGGGACGATTATCGGTTGAATTAGGGCCTTAAAGCTCCCTAATGCACATGGGGAGTAAACTTACATCCACCGACTGGATCAACCTTTCAGCCTTGGCGCAGCAATACGGACTCATAAAAGCACCACTTTATTGCACACGCCAAGGCTGAAAGGTTGATCCAATCGGTGGATGTTGGTGTATTTTGGGCAATCGCAAAAATTGCCATTTTGTAGTCCCCCTCAGGTAGTTCTGTCCCTGCATGGTACTTATGTTCATGTTCACTTCTGGCATTAACAGCATGGTTTATGCTGATAATGCTTACAGCTCCCATGCTCCCCCCTTCCCCCAGCACAATCCCCTTCCCATTGTTAAGCATGGGTGGAATCTTATGCTGTGCCCCACTCAATTTAAAATAAGTCTTTCTCTGGTGTACCCTTTTAAGAGCAAACAGGGCTGGCAGATGCATAAATCTTATGGTATAGTAAAGGATGCTGTCAAATTACAATTGGTGTTGGTGTTAAATATCTGCCATTATATTATTCTCTCCGAACTACCACTTTTCTCCTCAGGGTGGCTCTCTTGTCTTCATTATTGTTTCCTAGTTTTGAGTTGGTGCTTAATGAGATTGAAGCATTGGTGCCTTAATTTCCTTATCTGGTCCCATTGGAATTGAAGGTGGGAATCTCCAACAAAATCTTTTCTGTTGTCTGAAGAAATTATTTTATTCTTAACAGGACAACTGGTTACAAAAGTGTAGCATATAATTATAGTGGATAACAGGCCTACAGCGATCTCACCATGTCACACTTAG
This sequence comes from Dendropsophus ebraccatus, assembly GCF_027789765.1. NCBI lineage: Eukaryota > Metazoa > Chordata > Amphibia > Anura > Hylidae > Dendropsophus > Dendropsophus ebraccatus. The sequence goes on from NW_027209201.1 coordinate 10,561, forward strand.
GGAGGCACTGCAGGTACTTTATTGTGTTAGTGGGTGAGAGGACCCCATAAATGAGATGGGATACTAAATGGCATACTGGTACATTGTGTCCTGTAAGCTTACACTGTGGATGCAGCATGTTGTATAAATCCATAAGAGATGTAATTGTTTCAGCATTGTGCACAAGAACTACTGTCGCCAGACTTTGTTGCATATGCTATACATACAGAGACATGCAAAGGTTTGTTTTCATCTTAAATTTTAGCATTTTAATATTTTACATTTTCTAAAGAACAAAAAGTTGTGTGTGTGTGTGTGTGTGTGGGGGGGGGGTTAAAACCCTGCATGGTTAGTAGCACTCCCTTTGGCAAGTATCACGGCTTGTAATTTTTTTAGCCAGCCAGGTGTCTTTTAATTCTTGTTTAAGGAATTTTCTTCCGTTCCTCCTTGCAAAAGGATTCCGGTTCTGTTAGATTCCTGAACCGTCTTGCATGCACTGCTCTTTTGTGGTCTATTCACAGATTTTTATTGATCTGATCAGTGAGCTGTCATGGTAAAACCTTCAGCTTGTACCTTTTTGAGGTTGTCTGTTATGAGCCACCATTCTGTTCTAAAAGCCGTTATCTGGCTGGTATATACATCGCTATAGTCTGTGTGTCTGTATATAATTACAGTATATATTTACACTATATCTCTGTATATCTATTCTATACAAGTACAACTACTGTTTTTAGAGCAGAGGGTGGGTCTGTAAAGAGAAGGAGACAACTGTGCTAAATAAATGTATTTACAAAAATATTTTACTTGATGAGTCCTACAAGTATAACTGTTACCCAGGTGCCTACTGAAAGTATTACCGTGCACCAGCCAACCTTGCCGAATAGAAAATGATTAGGCCTAGCGAAATAACATTTAAAGGTTGTGAGTATCTGTTGTTTTGCTTATTTTGTGGTACTTTGGTGCAAATCTACGAACACTTCAAGTAATTCCTTGTGCATTTGTTCATATTCCATTTAGGCATACAATAAATTTAGGCGCCAATCGGAAGTGATAGTTACCGTGCACCAGCCAGACTGTGGCGATTTAAAGGCAACCAATGACCAAAAAACGTCTATTAAGCTATGGAAATGTGCTGTAGCGGCATCCTGCACACTTCCCAAAACTGATGTACATCCTGTAAGCTTACTTTATAAATTTGGGGCACTGTATGTAAATTGTCCCCAAGTAGTCATCTGGGCAGTGACCGCCGGCAAGTAGTCACGGTCCCCTGGGCTGTCCTGCGCGGAAATCATGTCCCGCTAGGCATGATTCTAACTACATAACTGCTGTGTTGTCATCCAGGTGCGTGCTGTCACTTACACCAGCGTGTCTACATTTTTACTACGCCGCACATGCGCAGTACAGCAGGTCTATGCTGTACTGCGCAGGTGCAGAATAGCCACAAATTGAGTTTGTGCCTATTCAGCACCTGCCCAGTGCAGGCTCACCACCCAGATGACTACTTGGGTACAATTTACGTACAGCGCCACAAGTTTATAAAGTAAGTGTGCAGGTTGTACTGCTACAGCACATTTCCATAGCGTACTAGAGATTTTTTAGGTGATTGGTTCCCTTTAAAGTATTGAAATAATTTTAAACCAAGCAAAATAACATTTAAAGGTTGCAAGTATCTGCTTTTTTGAGTATGTATTTTTTGGTACTTGGGTGCAAATCTATGAATACAAGAGTTCCTCATGCATTCCTGCATACATAATACCCCCGAAATGGGGAAAAAATAAAACGGCATTATTTCCACCTACTTTAACAATGATCTATAGGTAATCTGTTGGTGTAATAGCTCTGAAGCGAACAGCCTGCAAGGACAGGACGACCGCAAGTAACAGTCATTGTTTCGTGTGTAATTGGGTGAACTATTTCGGGTCTTTCGTAAAAGCTGTGTGTCACATCTTTAACTGTATGCCTTTGGGAAATCATTTCATCTTCAACTTGATTAGCTATTCACAGTAACAGTAATTGTGACCACAGGTGCCCAAACATGTCACTATGTCAGTACATCAGAGTATTAGATGAGGCCTTAAAGCAGAAGGAGTTGACTGTACATGAAGCAATTACTATATGGACTTATCTGTTAGTAAATGGAGACAAATGGGCCAGTCAATTAGGCATGATCAGAGCAGATAACCTGCAATGATAGTGAATGACCTATTCTAAACACTATTGATCTACCGCCCCCTTCACTTTGATTTACTACTTTGATGTTGAAGGATGAACAGAAACATGGATGCTATTAATAAAAAAAGCGTCTGCCAATTTTCAGCGAACAGCGATGTTGAAAGATCAAAATGAACGATTTCTCACTCATCGTTAAATCGTTTGCTGTGTTTACACAGTACAATTATCTCTCACATGCGATAGTTTATGCGAAATTCGAATAATAATCGTTCCGTGTAAACGCAGCATAAGATATTTCACCTAATAAATTGAATTTTTGTTACTACTGATGACCACCTGCTATAATTGCACCACTTCATCTCTGTATTTGTGTGTCTATAATGGTCCTTTTACACGGGCCGATTGTAGGTCAGCAGCGTTGCTAGAAACGCTTCTGCAGCCTTTAATCGCTGTGTAAAAGTGACAGCGATCACCCGATATTTGGCTGATGGCATCTTTTGAGCCTGCTTTAAAATTTATGTTTATCAGCTGTGCATCTCCCTGTGTTCAAAGGGTTTAGGAGGCATTCACTCCTAGTTGTTTCATCTGTACAACAGATTTCCCAAGCCTCTAACCCACTGGAATTGGGTCTCTATAAAAAGACCTGTACCTTGCAGAATAAGGTGGTCTGTGAGCACTGGATGTCGGCAGATTCCACAGTTGGATATGTCTCACATGAAGTTGTGTATCCAGCATCGGAAATGTATGTTTACCACCAAAGAACCCATCAAGTGATTTCTGTAGCCAACCTGAGAGTACAGTGTGGTAAAGGGAGACAAGCTGAGCTGTGATAATAGTATATCTTGACTGAACTCTAAAGGGCCTATTACACCAAATGATTAACAGCCGTACTTGGTGTAATAGGTCATGTTAAAAGACCACAGTCAGCTGCACAATGTCTGCTGATCATGGTCCTTCAACATGTTGAAACGCAATGATCAGTGCAGCGACAGCCTGTTGCTCGTCGCTCCATGTAATAGGAGCAGCTGCAGCAGACTGCTGCTAACATCAATGGGCCATTCAATGGGCCCCTCCTGCACCCCCCCGCTCCTCCTGGCTTGCTGTGTGTGTAATAGCACAGATAGCGAGGGGAGAACGAGGAGTGGGGAACGAAGAGTGCTGAACTGGCAGGTCGGTGTTTGCTTCCTCCTGCAAATTGTGCTGTGTAATACGGCCTTAAGTAAGGACCCTTATGCTGCGTTTACATGGAACAATTATCGTTCGAATTTTCGCGATAACTAACATTTCAGCGATAATTGGCTTGTGTAAACTTAGCGATTGATCAAGTAACGAGCGAGAAATCGTTCATTGTGATCGTTAAACAAGTTCTCAAATCGTCGTTGGTCGTTCGCTAAAAATTAGCAGATAGCTTTGTATAAACAGTCTTTTAAGAGTCCTGTTTTACCCTGCTAAAACATGCTAAAAACTGTCTACAAACTGGTACCCAGAAGTTGTTATCATACTGTGTGGGTGGGATTAACAGGATTCTTACTATTTTATATAGGAGTCCTGTTAGGATATAAGCCTCATTCAGACATCCGGAAGTGCTGTCTGCAATAGCAGATCCACAGATTGGATAGCACTTTGTGCTTCCATAGTGTTCCGCAATTCACAGACCACTGCATTCTAGACTGTAACCTGTCCAGCAGTTGCGGGTCAACACTGGGACATGTAATTTTTCCTTTTGCAGCATCAGTTACTGTCTATTCACGGATCTGCAAAAAATATAGATGTGTGCACAGGCACATAAAAACCCCTATGGGCCCTAAATTTGTCTGTGCGTTTTATCGAGAAATCCTGCTCCAAACTATGTAAGCCTATATATTGCCGAGCTTGGCTCCTTACCCTCTTTTGTATGCTTTTCTCAGGGTAACAAAATCGCCTCACCTTATAGTTGTTATATAATCCCTCGTCAGAACTAAATAAGCCAAATCTTTCTGCGTAGTGTAATCCTCCCATTCTATTTATTACTTTATTCCATATTATTCCTGTGCACTGGTGTCCAATACTGTATACATTATTCAGTATATAACATATTGAATAATGGCTAGCACTCCTCCTTGTAAAATCCATGTGACCCCAATTAGCAAGAAGCACCTGTGCACACATGGTAAGTACCCCCTCTTTCTCCCATTCTACCTGTTGGTGCAATGGTGAGTAGTAACGTCTTGTTCACACTTATGTTGCTTGACAGCCGCCTTCTCCGCTGGCGGCACCTGCGGAGTGTGGGGGGCCCAGTGGCTTTGGTCCTGTGACATTGGGGTTGCAGGGCCATTCTGAGGCCCCTATTCCCTGTTGTAGCTTGCTTTGCAGGGCTGGCGGTCACTGACCGACACAGTGTTTGTTCAGTGTAGGGACTCGTGGGCCAGAAGACCTGCACATGATACATGAGGCAGTATGGTTCAAATTATATACCAACATTCTTGCGTTGGTTTTTAAATGTAGCCGAGAGGCATTAGTGTCAGCCATGGGTACAGCAGCTCCTTTCTCTAGTTTTGTATCATTCAGTATATGTGTGAACTAGTGATTCGCACAGAAGTAGAGCTATTCCTTTCTATTAAGGGGTTACGCCATGATAAAAAGTGGGGAAAAAAATCTCCGGACACATCACCACTCTAACACTGTCCATGCAGAAACAGCTCTCTAGTGTAATTTTCACCCTTTTTAGCCCTTCTTCACCCCTGTGTAGCTCTTGTCTCTCCGCTTTCTGAGGGCAGGCCCCTGTGTGACCGTGAAGCAGCTGTATTTCCCAGGAGTGCATTACAGTCTGGCTCTTGGTAACTCCTTAGTTATCACAGCTGGGCACTGTTCACTATTGTAATAATCACTTTACACAGTTTAATTTCATCTGCAAACATTGGTATTTTACTGTGTAATCCCTCTACAAGGTCATTAACAAATCAAAGGGAAAGAAAAATATGTGCTGCACCCAAATATGCCCCCCCCCCCCAGTGATTACCAACTAGTAACAGTGACCTCCTCATGTAGTCTGTGCCATTAATAACCCTCTGGTGTTTCCCTATGCACTGAGCTAGTTCCTTACACACCACTTACCCCAGCACAAGCATTCTTCAGTTCATGCAGCGCACCTTCTATGTGGCCCAGTAAACCTTCTCGACATCAGAGACTGACAGGACACACGTTTTAAGCTTTGTGGACACACATTTCACCATTTCACATCCCCAAAATGTTCCATGACATAACCTACATAACATTAAAGAGCTTAGAACTTTAGCGTAGGATGAGAAAAAAAGAAAAAAAAAATGTCCCTTAGTAAAATATATATGCACACTCAAACCCAACCTCAGAACTGACAGGACACAAGTTGCACTTTGTCATTACTTAAAAGCCCAGCCTGGTGTCTCCTGGGTAAGACCACTGGGAAACATTGTAGTCCCTTTGCTGTCACTGCTGTCACTATGTCATAAACATATACCATTAGGACAACAGTTTAGGGTATGTGCGCATACCTTAAGGCTGTGCCTCTACTCCATATTACAGATGTTAGCATGAGGCTGTTTTTTTTTATTCATCAGGTTTTTTTTGTGTTATTTCCCCCCCGCCATTTATGGCTTGATTTACTGTATGAGAACATAGCCGAAGGTATCAATTCAGCATCACATAAGAAAATATTTACTGTGTCCTAAAGAGGAATCGGAGGTAATTGTGATTGGTTTCTTCTCATATGATTTGAGGTTTATAGCTTCGGTCTTGATTTTCCAATCTGATCTATAATTTCAAGGCCCTCTATTATTTTTATTGATTGTATATCTGCAGTGTGTCAGGCCAAGCCCCTTTAACCAGTCAGTGAGGATAAATGACTCCAGTTTAATGGTGCTGTTGATTTAAGGACCAGCTAAAAATATCAAATTACTCTTGCTTTAATTTGGTCAATTCAATAACCTGCTCATGTTATTCCACATTGTTAAATTCATTATGGCCAACCTACCCCCTCTTGTTTTCAATGCAGCCGATTCCATTGCTGAAGAAGAGAATGAATCACTCAATCACCATGTCACAGGAACAGATATCTTGTCTGCTAGCCAACGCTTTCTTCTGCACCTTCCCACGAAGAAATGCCAGAAAGTCCGAGTACTCCACCTACCCAGACATCAATTTCAACAGGTAGAGCTGTTCTTACTAAATTGCAATGTATATCCAGTTCCATGTGTATGAGTAAAAAAATCAGAGATCACAGATCCACATGTTACACATTGGAATTTTGCCGTAGCTTCACCAAAGAGAAAAGCTTATCTCTAGGGAATACAAAAGCTTTGGCCTTGAAATTCAGCATGCCTTTTTTATTCAGGATTCGCTCATTCACACTAGACAGTCAAGTTGTATTGCAGGGTTCAGCAGAATTTTCTCTGTGTATGGAAGCCTGAGGGTAGCTTCACACGTAACGGATCCGCAGCGGATTTTAGGCTGCGGGTTTGCAGTGAAATCCACTGCAGATCCATGTAGTGTGAAGGTCTATGGGTTACATATCCGCGGCAGAATTTTCATTCCACTGCAGATATGTAACCCGCCCCCTTTAACCCCCGCAGCCATGGCCCGGAGCATACATCACCTGCTCCAGGCTCCTGCCCTGCCGCAGCGCACTAATTGGCTGACCGCCGGGAGATGCCAGGAGGCTTCGAAGCAAGCAGGAGCCTGGAGCAGGTGATGTATGCTCCAAGGCTGCCCGCCTCCTGGAGCATACATTACCTGCTCGGCGCCGTGGCTGTGTGTGAGGCTCCTGGCTCCCCTTGCTCCTCATCACCCAATCAGTGCTGCCGTGCGCTGATTGGCTGATGAGGAGCGAGGGGAGCCTGGAGCTTCACACAGCTGTGGGCCGAGTAGGTAATGTATGCTGTGGGGGTGGGGGGGGCGCAGCGGTTAAAGGGGCGGAGTCACATCTCTGCAGCGGAATAAAAATTCAGCTGCGGGTATGTGCCCCATAGCACTTCAATATACCAGGATCCGCATCGGATTTCACTGCAAATCGCAATGTAAAATCTACCCTTAAAGTGTTAATGTGTCAACTTTGGGGGTCTGGGTGCTAAGATCCTGACCAATCAAGGTGTAGAAGTACCTAGATAAAGCAACTCTGTATCCACAATCTGACCCCCCCCCCCCCCCCCAAAAGCGCTTGTACCTTTAGATAGCTGCTTTTATTCCAGATCTGTTCTATCTTGTTGTTTTTTTAGGACAATAACTGCATCACCAGGTGCTGCAGTTATTGTCCTAAAAAACAACTTTTATACTTGCAGCCCTGTGTCAAATTGGTGTGGCCTAGAGTACCCATGAACTTGATTGCGACACCCCTCCATCCCTTCTCCCCGCCCTCTTCATCATTAGGAATGCCTACTAGAACAATGGCCAGATTGTGGGTACAGAGTTGCTGTAAGTGCTTCTCTCTCCACGCTGTAGGGAACAGATTACTTAGAAAGGTGGTTCTGAAGACTCTGTCTGCTGCAATAAAGAGACTGGAATAAACTACTTGCTTCCTAAATTACAGTAACAATTTATCTACTATGGTGCCCAAGTAAACTAATCAAAAAATATGCAAGGAGTAAGTGAGTCATGAGTACATATTAGTTTTTTGTTTATGAACTATGGGGGTATTTATCAAATAACCAATGAGCAACCAATGAGATTCCACCTTTAATTTTCCAAAGAGTCTGTAAGGAATGAAAGATGTAATCTGATTGTTTGCTAGGGGCAACTGAGCCAGTTTCACTTTACACCATGTTTGATAAATCTCCCCCTATGTTTGTAACAGGAGGTGAAGTTATCTGTATAAAAAGGTTTTAAAGTTAGCCCTTAATAGCAACAGGGGTCAGCTGGGTCAAGGTGTGTTAAAGCGATACTCCAGCAAAACGCTATTGAAACACATTACAAAGTTATATAACTTTGTAATATGCTTCAATCACCTATCTGCCCCTCTTTCCTATCTTTTCCCCCCTCAATACCCCACCAGGAAGTAAACTCATTCTTACCTAATGACTGTTGACCCCAGGCTGCTCTGTGGCAGCCATTTTGTGACAATGACATCATCAAGAGGAAGGCGGGTCTAAGCCCTGTTAAGCCAGCCTCCCTTCAGGTTGCTCTGCTCTGATTGGCGGAACAAGATGTAAGCCATCTAACAGTTCTACAGAGTCAGTTAGACATCACAGGAGACAAAGGGCATCATGGGAAAGCCCAAACCAGGAAGTAAAGAAAAAAAGAAGCCACCAACTGGAGTTTCAGGGACCTGCAAACAGCTGGAAATTAAACGGAGACAGACTCCAGATGGATGGTAAATAACTATGGATTAAAAACTATGTTTAGATGATTGATTGATTTGTTTTTTTTTGTTTTTTTTTATTAATCGCGCCAGAGTACCTCTTGAGGGTACAAACCCACACACGTATACGCAGCTTATTTACTGCTGCGATACGCAGCAAATACGCAACAAATACACAGCAGATTAGATCTAAATAACTGAACACAGCATCAAATCTGCACCACCAAAATCTGGTGCGTTTTTGCTGCATATCTGCTGCGTATACGGTGTGTGGGTTTGTACCCTTAAGCATTTTAGGAAGACAGGCTTGTTGTGGCTGATCTGTCATGATTTGGACATTTTGTTTTCTGTCCAATGTCTTTAATTGCCGCATATTGGCCACACTTTCAGCCGTGTTTGGAAAAAAAAACAACAACATCATTAAGGTACAATATATAACATATGCCTTCCTCTCTCTCTTAAAGCGTTGGTAGTGCTATATATGTTGTAGCAGAAAATTTACAGTGGTTCCTACGTACAAACATTTATTCATATGCTGTTTGTTAGTTTTTTTTATTCACACCAGCACTAAGAAATAATGTCATTGTGTTGATTTTAGGTATAGGACATTAGGAATGTAATCAACTTATAGATTTTAGTGCACCACACCTACAATACCAGAGCCGCTTCAATGCTTTACTTAGTAATAAAATGTCAGAGTGTTTATAGGAGGCGTGGCTCAAGCTGCAAGAGAGTAATATTCCTTAGAATAACGCTGTAAATCCCTGAAATCTGGATAATAATGAGGGAAAGCTAGAAAATTATAGAAAAGAATTTAGTGTTTTGGGGCATATTTTCTTATCTGTGCGACATGCCTTTAATTCAGGCTTTAAAGGTAATTCTATCTTTAGTATTTATGGTATAAGATCAGAATCTTAAGGCTCTAATACACCGAACGATTACCGGCGTATTTGGCCAATTATTGGCTGTTATGGTTAAAAGGCCATGATCCTTGTCTTTCAACATGTTGAAAAATACAACAACGATAACGACGGCCTTTTGGCCGTCGCTCAGTGTAATAGGGGGTGCCAGCAGACCACCGTTATCTCCTATGGGTTCCTCCGCCGTGGAGCCCCTCCTGCAGTGTGTAATAGCGGCAGCAAGCGGTGACTGAGGAGCCAGTGAGCGCTCCTCCAGATTAGACTGTGTAATAGGACCTTTAGCATGGTACCCAATTTTTGTGATAGGGGAGACAGTTGATATGCCATTATTGCACTTAGGGATACCCCTTCATTAACCAACTTTAAAATGTTTCACACAGGCATGTCAAAAGTTTTAAAGTGACTGTTTCCATCTTGGTTTAGCTCTACAAATATTGAAAACTGGAAGCTTTTGCTCTTCTAGGGAATTTCCACAAAAGCCTTAGGGTGGTATTACACGGCCCGGTTATCATTGTAAGCAAGTGCCAATGTGCTAGATCGGCACTCACTTACAGAGCCTATTACATGGTTTGTGAGTTGTGCGGCAACGACTGTATGGTCATCATTAAGGGTGCCTTCACACGTACCGTATCGCTGTGTATTTAACGCTACGTGTTTGGTGCGATTTTTACATGCGAGTTTTGATTTTCACGATTTTCATGTGAAAATCAAAACTCGCATGTAAAAATCACACCAAAAACGCACCGTTAAATACGCAGCGATACGGTACGTGTGAAGCTACCCTAACAATGTATGTGCAGCCCTTGCTTTACACTGGCAGTCCTGCTGCATTTTCCCTGCTCGCCTCAGCTGAAGCTTCTGAAGCCATATTTAAAGTGACAGGCCATTTAGCCAATCACTGGCCAAGACAGTGATTGGCTGAGCGGCCTGTCACTTCGCAGCTGTTACTAAAGCAGTCTCTGGTGAGCGGAAAAAGGCAACATGACGCATGGGGAGCCTGGACAGGTTAGCATAAGCTGATTAGGCTCGGACCATAGAAGTGAATGGGCTCTGTGCCAGTCTTTGCATAGGTAGGTCGGCACACAATGTTGACAGCGTATCCGTTTCTCAGAAGGCACAGACGTGGTGTAAATGCAGCCTTATTTCTCTCTTCTCTCTTATTTTCTCTTACTAAATGCAAAAGCCTGGAGACAGAAATGGCTGCACATGGCACCCATGGTTGATATGAAAGCTTGTTCAGCTGCATTATAAACCAACATCACAAGTTAGCATATAATTTGATCAAACCATATTGCCTCATGTACCACGTGCAGGTCTTCTAATCCACAAGTCCCTACACTGAATGACACTGTACCAGTCAGCAAACGCAAAGCAAGCAGGGCCGGGCTCCTTCTCTGCCAGCCGCACCTGCAGGGTTTGGAGGGGGGCCCAGTGAGTTTGGTCCTGTAACATTGGGGTTGCAGCGCTATTCTGAGGCCCCCCCATCCCCTGTTGACGCTTGCTTTGCGGGGTTGGCGGTCACTGACTGACACAGTGTTGGTTTAGTGTAGGGACTCATGTGGCCAGAAGATCTTCATGTGGCACATTATGCAATATGGTTTGATAAAGTTATATACCAACATTCAGGCGTTTGTTTTTAAATGTAGCCAAGAGGCATTAGTGTCAGCCATGGATGTAAGATGCAGCAATTTATTTTTCTTTAGGTTTGCATCTTCATACTGTATGTGGATAAAGACATCCCACCTTTGTTAGATCCCTTCCTGTAGGGAATTTAAAGGGGTTGGCCACTTTATAGTAAAATAGGTCAGTACAAAGAATTAGTAGGTGTACTCACTGTATATACTGACAGCAGGTCCCTGTTTACCTCATAGAGCTAAAATCAGACTCCTCTTCACCAGGCTGGGCTGCCCTGCTCTGTTTTGTTTCAGTCCATAAAATGGCTGACATGGAGGAGCATGTGACCATGCCCTGTCCACTGTGTCCTCCATAGACATATACAGGCTTAGTGGTGGACACTGGGGGGCGGGGCCTAGTCACATGCTCCTCCATGTCAGCCATCTTATGGACCAAAACACCACAGAGCAGGACAGCACAGCCTGGATGAGGGGAGTCTGATATGGGCTCTATGAGGTACACAGGGAGCTGCTGTCAGTAAGGGCAGTGAGTACACTTACTAATACTGTACACTGAGCAATTTTACTATAAAGTGGCCAACCCCTTTAAGTTAAAAACACATATTGATATGGATGTAATTGAAGTAGAGTTTATCAATAGCCAATTTCAACTGTATTCTCTCATTATGTGTATACTTGGTTACTTCTTTCATGTGTCATTGTGAACGTTTTGGTATGGAAACCTGTCAGGTCTCTGAACAGTGCCATTTTCATATATGGTTCCTCAGCTTGCCATTTAGATGGTATGTCATGTCACCTTTTATAGGTTCTTCTGACATATAGTAAAGTATCCTTTACCTGGTACTTTTAGAGGTTGTGTAATGGGTCCCCCCCCCCATCTCAGCACAGAAAAGTACTGTTAGGAAGGAGACTTGGTTCATGGCTGCCTCCCATAGCTTAGCATATTCCTTTTTTTTTTCTCTCTTGATGCCGAGTTTCTGCCAGGTGAAGGTTTAGTCTACTATCAGAATCCAGATAGTCTTGTTTCAACGTCTTCCCTCATTGAGTTAAATGTTACAGCTTCTAATGTTGGGATCTGTGACCTTTTGTTCTGTCTGCACTCCTGTATTCTGCATGGCTAAATATCTATTAAAAGATCTCGGATTTGATTAACATCGATTTGCCGGGAAGGCAGAAGATAAACAGTCCCTCCCTTGGCTGGCAGTCGGGATGCCTGCATCTGTCTCCCTGTTTAATTGTAGCAAGGTTACGTGGCAGCTTGACAGAACCTCTTACAAGAAGAGAGAAATAAATATAAAAGAGATCTGACTGGCTGGAGGAAAAATCTTTCCTACAAGTAATTTGTCAATGACTTCATTTGGAAAGAAGCATCACCTTGCGGCTCCATTTATTCAACGACATCCCATAAATGAAGAAATTCACATTTTGTGAATATTTTTAGTTATGATTCCCCTGAAGCAGATGCCTCTCCTGGCTTTATTCTTGTACATGGGTGTCTGTATAAGAGCTTGGTATTGAAGGGGTAAGGGTGAAGAAATGTTTTTGTTGCCACTTTTCTGTTCATTGATTTTCAGAATTGCACTAACAGTAGGTTTTGTACCCCTGACTAAGGGCCATCTTAAAACCTGTTGGGAAAAAAGTGTCTATGGGAAATGTTTGACAATTATGTTTTATTGTAGTTAAAGAGGTTATCCAGCATTAGAAAAAAAACAGCTGCTTTCTCCCAGAAACTGTGCCACTCTTTTCATCAGTTAGTATATAATGTTGTAGCTCAGTACCATTCAGGTTAACGGAGTGGAGATGTACCACGCACAACCTTGGGACAGGTGTGGGGCTGTTTTTATAAGAAATTGTTTCATTTGTTACTCCTAGCTGCATCCTTAACCAAACTATACAAATTGTTTGCTTAAAGCGACTCTGTACCCACTTTGTGACACCCCCCCCCCCCCCCCAACCTTCTTTTAGCTGATGAGAAGTTCTTTTTGCCTTTCTGGTATGTTTATCCATGCTGGTGTCGTTTTCCAGAGGCCGAAATTCATACTTTATTCGGGCTGTAGCCGTGCCAAAGAGTCGTGGCCTAGTGTGGTGTGGTTGGCCGTCTCCCCCTGCCTCCCGATCCGCCCGCACAGTATAAGCAGTCATTGCGCTGCCTCCTAAAAATCCCCCCCATCACAACCCCGCCCCATGTTTGTGACGCGCCCAGTCTTTCCCCCTCTCCAGCCTGTCACACCCCCCACCCTCCCCCCCGCATACCATTATGCCGCCCGCTCCCTGAATCAGCTGGCACTCTTCTCCACACATGTGCCACATCTCCTTGCGTGCGCAGGATCGGAGCGCAACGGCGCATGTGTGGAGAAAAGGACCAACTGATTCAGGGAGCGGGCGGCACAATGGTATCCGGGGGGTTGGGGGGGGGGGTGGTCAGGAGAGGCGGGGAAAGGCCAGGTGCGTCACAAACATGGGGCGGGGCCGGCGTTGTGAGGACACACCAGAGAGGTGGCGCGTCATTGCAGCGGCAGTGGGGTCAGGAGGCGGTGCATGCGCAATGACTGCTAATACTGTGCGGCCAGACAGGGGGTGAAACGGGAGGCAGGGGAAATGGACAACCACACCACACAAGCGTGCTGGCCTAGGGCACGATCGCTCTAGGCCACCTCTCTTTGGCACGGCTACAACCCGAATAAAGTATGAATTTCAGCCTCTGGAAAGTGACACCAGCATCAATAAACATACCAGCAAAAAGAACTTCTCATCAGCTAAAAAATGGTGTAAGTAGTTGGGTGGGGGCACAAAGTGGGTACAGAGTCGCTTTGAAGAGGTTGGCTGCTGGGTATTCCATACAATCGTCTTTAATCTATTAGCCCACAGGAAACATTTGATATCTCAAGAGGAAGCTTTAATTAAAAAGGCACTGTTGGGAAAACATTTTTTAAAGAAAGAAACAGGGTTGTGATCACAAGCAGTTCTTGTAGGTTTTTATTTTATTTTATTTTACATTTTTCTGTGTATAAATCAACATAATACATATAGCTAAACTGCGGCCCATGTTCCCTTTGTGCCAATATTTGATCTTTTCTCTGCTAAAAATCAGTCCTTTCTGCGCTCACGCAAGGAGAGAGACACTTGTTTATCATACAGGTGGTATATAAACTGAGGGCAATTATTAGTAATTATAGTGCTTCGCACTTCTTGTTCTTTCTTCTTTTTATTCTGTTTATTCTTCTTCTTCCAGCCATTTTTCTGCGCGTAATACAGCCCGAACCGATTTGCACACAGACTCCGTTCAAACCGGGTTTGAAGCCCTCGGCGGTGTGTGGTGTGCTATCTTTTTTTTCATTTCGATCGGATTTGTCGTTTTTAAGAAATTAACGTTTAAGACCCCAAATTTCCCATAGAAAATAATGGCCCATTGCAAATATGGCCACACTCTAACCGCTAACAGCCAGTCACAGCACATATGCAAATAGCTCAAATATAGCAGCCAATAGGAACTCTAAGGTCTCGTCAGGCAATGTATCACACCATCCACAGTCACATGTCCACTATTGGCCAATAGAAAATGTAATATATGGTAGGTCCTTAACGATTTAGTCTCACTGACATGAGTAAGATTGTTATGGTAACCGAGCAATGATCTTTACCATTATAAGTACCCGGATCGCTCTTAAAGGGACCCAAGTCGCTCTTAAAGGGACCCAAGTCGCTCTTAAGGGGACGGGAAGTCGCCAAGTCCGCGCTTTTAAAGGGACCCAAATCACTCCAAAAGGTATGGGACCCATGCCGCTCTTAAAGAGACCCATGTTGCTAGAGCGACCTGGATTCCTTTAAGAGCGACTAGGGTCCCTGTAAGAGCGACCAGGGTCCCTTTAAGAGCGAAATAGGTCCATTTAAGAGCGAAATAGGTCCATTTAAGAGCTACCTGGGTTCCTTTAAGAGTGAAATATGTCCCTTTTAAGAGCAAAATGGGTCCTTTTAAGATTGACCTGGGTCCCTTTTAGAGCGAAATATGGGTCCCTTTATTCCCCTTGCCGCAAAATGACGTTTGGGAAACGTCATGTAAAGCTGGTAGTTCCCGCAACATGACGTTTCCCAAACGTCATGGTTTCCCTGCCTCCCCCCGCTGTCCCTGACGGTGATCGGGTAGCAGGAGGAGGCTGTGTGACACAGCATCCTCCTGCTGCCATTGCCCGGAGGGGAGCCGCGCTCCCCCGGGCAGTTAACCCCATAAACGCCGCGGTCAATGCTACCGCAGCGTCTATGGGGAGATTCAGTGTCCCCCGCCGATCGGGCGGCGGGGGAGGCTGCAGAACGCTGCTTCCCCCCACCGCTACTCAATATGTGTCCCCCGCCCCCTCCCCTTGTCCCCCGATACCGTCGGATCGCCGCTACTACCGTTTTAGCGCGATCTGCCGGTATCGGGCATTACCGGCGCCGCCGATAGCTTTCATCTCCCCCCACCGTGAATCCACGTGGGGGAGATGAAAAATGTCCCCTCAGACCCCAGATCCAAGATGGCCGCCCCATCCCTGCGAACAAACGATGTTTGTTCGGCAGGGATGGAAATGAATTAGTGATCAAAGCCCCTGCTCTTCCCGTACCCTCCGGTGGGGCAGCATGGGGCAGTGATGGAACCCCCCCCCCCGTGTGGTCCCGGAGCAGGCGATCGGCGGTATATACTATATACCGCCGATTGCCTGTTCCCAGTGCTGATCAGCCCTTTTTATTCCCTGTCACCATAATCATTGTGACAGGGGATAAAAAGTGTCACCGTGCCGCCCACCACCCCCCCCCAAGTCGCCCCCCACCACCCCCCCAGTCACCCCTACCCCACATACATTACCTGATCCAGGGAGGTCCGTCCTCCTCGACGTCCAGGCTGATTCTGAAGTGCGCATGCGCTCCAGAATCGTTTATGTCGGAAATTTTAAAGTGTCAGAGACCAATTTGGTCTCTGTCACTGAACTATGATTACTGTGATAGAAAATATCACAGTAATGATAGTAATACAGTGAAAATTAATGTATAAAGTACAAAAAGTGAAAAACATACAAAAAAATTAATCACACTTTTTATTATAGTAATAATTGCAGTTTACTCCCAGATTACCCCTAACCCCCCCAAATTACCCGTACCCACCCCTGATTACCTATAAGCACTTCAGTTTATCCGTAACCACCCCACGTTGCCCGTAACCACCGCAGGTTGCCCATAACCACCCCACATTACCCGTAACCACCCCACATTACATGTAATCTCATTTTTTTATTGTATTTTAGTAACTGCGCTATTTTAATAACCATTACTAGCTGCGGTTTTGCTCCAGCAAATTGGCGCTCCCTTCCTTCTGAGCCCTGCTGTGTGCCCATACAGTGGTTTATGCCACATATGGGGTACCGTTCTACTCAGGAAGAAGCTGCGTTACAGATTTTGGGGTACGTTTTTTCTCCCTATTCCTCGTGAAATTGAGAAATTTTAAACTAAACGAACATATATTGGAAAAATTCGAGTTTTTCATTTTTACTGTCTTATTTTGAATACTTTCCTCTAATACCTGTGGGGTCAAACCGCTCACTGCACCCCAAGATGAATTCTTTGAAGGGTGAACTTTCCTAAATGGGGTGACTTTTGGGGGGGTTCTCTTCTGCTGACACTACAGGGGCTCTGCAAACGCACCTGGCGCTCAGAACTTCTTCGGAAAAATCTGCACTGAAAATGCTAATTGGCGCTCCTTCCCTTCTGAGCCTGGCTGGGTGCCCATACAGTGGTTTATGCCCACGTATGCAATACCATTCTACTCAGGAGAACCTGCGTTACAGATTTTGGCATGCAGCTTCTCTCCTGTTCCTCATGAAATTGAGAAATTTCAAACTAAACAACATATTATTGGAAAAATTCGAGTTTTTCATTTTTAATGTCTAATTTTAAATACTTTCCTCTAATACCTGTGGGGTCAAAATGGTCACCACACCCCAAGATGAATTCTTTGTGGGGTGTACTTTCCAAAATGGGGTGACTTTTGGGGGGTTCTCTTCTACGGACACTACAGGGGCACTGCAAACGCACCTGGCGCTCAGAAACTTCTTCAGCAAAATCTGAACTGAAAATGCTAATTGGCGCTCCTTCCCTTCTGAGCCCTCCTGTGTGCCCATGCAGTGGTTTATGCCCCATATGGGGTACCGTTGTACTCAGGAGAACCTGCGTTACAAATTTTGGGGTGCGGATTCTCTCATGTTCCTTGTGAAATTGAGAAATTTTAAACTAAACATATATATTATTGGAAAATTTTAATTTTCGATTTTTTTTTACGGCCTATTGTGAATACTTTTCCTCCAGTCCATGTAGGGTTAAAATGCTCATTATACCCCTAGATTAATTCTTTAAGGTGTCTATTTCTAAAATGGGGTCACTTATGGGGTTTTACAGCATACAAGCCTCCTAAACAACTTAAAAAAAGAACTGGTCCCTAAAAAAAAATCATTTTGGAAACTTTCCACAAATGTGATAATTTGCTAATAAATTTCTAAGCCCCAATAACGCCTAAAAAAGTAAAATATGTTTTCCCAAATTATGCCAGAATAAAGAGGACATATTGGTAATGTGTTTTATTTAGTACTAATTTATGTGCTGTGACTTCCTTTTTTAGAAGCAGAGAATTTCAGAAGTTCATAAAATGCTAAATTTTCTAATTTTTCATGATATTTTGATGTTTTTTCACAAAAAAAAACACCAAATTTTGTCCCGCCGGAGTTGTCCTTTAAGAAGAGCTGACCATACAGTGTGAGCACTTCCCAGATTCTTTGCTACGTGTCTAGACGTGCAGCAGCTTTACACATGTTTCCCCCCCCCCCCCCCCGGAACAGCTGTCAATCAATGTCTGTGAATTCCTGTGCTTGGTCTCTGTTTTCTCTGTTAAAAAAAATTTAAAATTAGCATGGAGGGAGCATGGACCACAGTTTGGTAGGGAGACACCTAGTGGCCATATGTATAACATTAATTAAAAAAAATGTGCATACTACAAAACTACTTGCTATCACAACTTTTTTTTTTTTTAAATCACATTTTCACAAAATGAATGACTGTCTGTTGCAGTAAATTGTCAGCAGAAATTCATGTTCTAAACTGCTGACACTGTTAGGTATGTCAAGGGAGACACATGGTACCTTTCTTATATCTGTCTGTGTGCTTCTAAAACATAGGAAAATGCTTTTATTCTTTCAGCGATAGGTGTCAGAAATACTTTCTGAGCTCCTGACCTGCTGGGAAACTCCTAACTCCCCCCATTCCCCCCTACTTCTCTTTGATTGACAGTCAGAGCAAGCCGAGCTTCAAGCAGGGCAAGATCAGGGGCCCTTCACCGATCCAGTTCTAGTACCTTCTGGTCCTCTGAGGTCACACTCTCCTGCTTCTGAGGTGGCTTATCTCAGAAGCAGGAACAATCAGTCACCAGTGGGAAACCTGAAGGCACTGGAATAGGAGCCACAGGGGGGCTGGGGTAAGGGAGATCTTTTTATTTTTACAAATAAACACCACAAAAATACAAACTTATTATAACAAAATACACCTTTTAAAATTCTTTACCCCTTGCCTAGTGCTGTGAGCAGTTTTAAGTGGTCAGACTCCTGACTAAGCTCACACCTTGTTTGGCTGTACAGTACATGTAGTTTATTTTGTGCATTCCACTGGAGAAAAACTTTTAATAAAACTTTGCCAGGAGTCAATTACTGGATATCCCCTGGTATTTCAGTATATGTATAAACTAAATCCACACAACATTGTATGCTGCTTGAGGACATTGCTGCATTAGGATGGTTTTACACCACAATTCCCTTTACAATACATTCATGTGTCAGCATCCTGTCATTTGGAGCGCAAATATCTTTCCCTTTATTGACCAATGGAGTTGTCTGACTAAATTTCCGAATTTATTCATGAACTTACAGTGTGGTTTGTTACAACCTGTAAAGTGTTTAAGCCTAATGCTGCGTTTACACGGAACAAATTTGAACGATAATCGTACGTGTAGACGCTGCGAACGATCGAGAAATCGTTCATTTTGATCTTTGAACAAGTTCTCAAATGGTTGTTGATCGTTCGCAAAAAATTTGCAGATCGTTCACCGATTTAACCAATGTGTGAGATAGGCTTAAGCGATCGCAAAAAACAAATTTCCGTACAATATATGTACCATCTAAACGCTGATCGTTAATAAAAAAAACTTTACAACATCGTTAATCGTACGATCGGGCAAATTATCGTTCCGTGTAACCCAGCATTAGTCCTAGCTAGTTATCTAAACATATAGAGGAAGAGATCAAGTAAATTTTCATTAGAGAGTCTGAAGGATTGCTTAATGAATATTTATAGTGGGAAGCTCCTCTGCCGGAGTTACCCCTTTAATTGTCTGGGGTGGGCCAGTCGTGCATACATTCTGAACATTGGCGTCTTGTTTGTGTAGTCTAAAGAGCGCTCTTAGCAGTAGTCAGATAGGGACATTGATACCAATTACCCAGAGAAAAACACATTCTCCAGTGATAGCTTTAATTGGTGTAATGAGGTCGAATCAGCTCTAAATTATAGATGCTGTCCAATTTGTAGAGATGGATGTTGGGAGGCCGCAGTACAGCAATGACCTATTGCTAATAGACTTTGCAGGCTGCCTTTGGCTTGCCTCTCATATGTAATGGCCGTGCAAGCTAGAGGCAGCAGTTTGCCGATTCATCCTGTAGTTTAAGATGGGAATTACTTTATTTTTGGCTATCAATTTCAAGTGCAATAGCAGTAGCCCAAGTACAAAGCAATGTATTTCAAATGTTTATATAGCTTTTCTTGCTTCTTTTCTACTGCTTTCTTCACAATGTAGGAAGAGAGTGAGAGACAACTTCTAGCCTAAATTCATAAGCAGCATTAACTGTCATGCAGATATATGGCACTGAACAGAGCCACTATTTTTTTGTACAGTCAGATACAGTTGTCAGTGTTGAAACACACCTATTTAGATCCCATGACCAGTTTACTGAATACAGCCCCCCACCCCTTCACCCAACTGGAGTTCAGGAGCAATGTTCATGGTCAACTGAGCACTGGTGATGGGGGGAGGGGAGGGAGTCATTGACTAACCTCTAACATCATAAACATCTTGCAGACAACTGCCTTAAGAGTTTGGAAAAAGTTAAATATTTGCAGTTCCGCGCTGTAGTGTGTTTGGTGAGGGAAATAAGATAGATAAAAACTAAGTAGTCAAGATGTTGAGGCAATAGTATATCACTGTAGTATACAATGTAGCTATTGGTATCGCAAACGGACCGGTCTTTAGAGTGAAGTGATGATTTTGCAGATGAGATATCCACATCGGTGGTCTGTAGGTGAGTAGTGATCCACTTAGGGGGCACACTTCGTGTGATGCTTGTAGTTCTTCTGGCAGATTGCGCGCTCCGGCCGGTAGCGCACTCACTTCTGCCGAACAGGTAGAATCAGTCTCTGGAGACTGTGTGACGCCACAGCAGTGGCAACCGGATACTGGTAGGGGGTCAGAAGGCTACTGCACTTCTACGCCTTTCAAGAGTCCTGGCCCTCTTTCTCAAGAAGGTGAGCAGTCTCCAGTGATGTTCCTTATAAGGTACTCTGTGATTCTACAAAAAAGCAAATAGTTGGAGTTT
>NW_027209202.1:0-31209 GCF_027789765.1 Dendropsophus ebraccatus
TCCATGTAATATCACACATGTAATACAGACATATCCATGTAATATCACACATGTATACAGACACTATGCCATGTAATATCACACATGTATACATACACTATCCTGTAATATCACAAATGTATTCTAGACACTATCCCTGTAATATCACTAATTTGTGATATTACATGGATAGTGTCTGTATTAACATGTGTGATCTTACATGAATAGTGGTCTGCATACCTCCCACCGTCCCGGATTTCGCGGGACATTCCCGTTTTCGGGGTGCTGTCCCGCGGTCCCGGAACGGCCTCCCAGTGTCCCGCATTATATGTGGCCCCAGCGAAAAAAACAATAAACCAGTAACTCACCTGTCCGCCGGACCCAGCAGCTCCTCTCCCCGGCAGAGCCGCCGAACTCCCGTCATCCTCCGGGGCGGGCAGCGGGGTATACAGACACTGACTGTACCGGAAGTGACACTGCAGCTTCTGTCATGAATCCTTCCTGTACAGTCAGGACTCTGTACCCCGCTGCCCGCCCCGAGGATGACGGGAGTGCGCGCTCTGCCGGGAGAGGAGCTGCTGGACCGGCGGACAGGTGACTTACTGGTTTATTGTTTTTTCCGCTGGGGCCACACAAATGGGGCATTGGCTACTCTGTGGGGCACTATATGGGGGCATTGGCTACTATGTGGGGCATATATGGGGGCATTGGCTACTATGTGGGGCATATATGGGGGATTGGCTACTATGTGGGGCACTATATGGGGGCATTGGCTACTATGTGGGGCACTATATGGGGATTGGCTACTATATGGGGGGATTGGATAATATGTGGGGCACTATATGGGGGATTGGCTTCTATGTGGGGCATATATGGGGGCATTGGCTACTATGTGGGCATATATGGGGGATTGGCTACTATGTGGGGCACTATATGGGGGGATTGGCTACTATGTGGGCACTATATGGGGCATTGGCTACTATGTGGGGGATTGGATAATATGTGGGGCACTATATGGGGGATTAGATACTATGTGGGGCATATATGGGGGCATTGGCTACTATGTGGGGCATATATGGGGGATTGGCTACTATGTGGGGCACTATATGGGGGGATTGGCTACTATGTGGGCATATATGGGGGATTGGGATACTATGTGGGACACTATATGGGGGCATTGGCTACCATGTGGGGCACTATATGGGGGATTGGATAATATGTGGAGGCACTATATGGGGGGCATTGGCTACTATGTGGGGCACTATATGGGGATTGGCTACTATGTGGGGCACTATATGGGGCATTGGCTACTATGTGGGGCATATATGAGGGTATTGGCTACTATGGGGGGCACTATATGGGGGATTGGCTACTATGTGGGGCACTATATGGGGATTGGCTACTATGTGGGCACTATATGGGGGGATTGGCTACTATGTGGGGTACTATATGGGGATTGGCTATGTGGGGCACTATATGGGGGGCATTGGCTACTATGTGGGGGCTCTATATGGGGGCATTGGATACTATGTGGGGCACTATGTGGGGGATTGGATTCTATGTGGGGCACTATATGGGGGCATTGGCTACTATGTGGGGCACTATATGGGGGCATTGGCTACTATGTGGGGCACTATATGGGGGCACTGGCTACTATGTGGGGCACTATATGGGGGCATTGGCTACTATGTGGGGCACTATAATGGGGGGATTGGATACTATGTGGGGCACTATAATGGGGGATTGGATACTGTATAGGGCAATATTCAGGTCAGCAGCATGTGGTGACTGTAGGGGAGTGCTATGGAGGGTTGCTATGGGGGCGTGGCTATGGAGGGTTGCTATGGGGGCGTGGCTATGGAGGGTCGCTATGGGGGGCGTGGCTATGGGCACATGTCCCTCTTTGCTCTTTGCAAAAGTTGGGAGGTATGCGTGTCTGTGTTATTGCCGTGTGCCCGTCCCCCTCACCTGTGTGGAAGTCAATGGTCCTCAGCATCTCTGACACATGATCCACGTTGACACAGAAGTGATCCATGGTTTCATAGCCGGGGGCCGGGACGGTCTATAGTGGAGACTTTGGACATGTCTGTGAATCCTGTCAATAGAAATGTCAGGAAAAACCTGAGACATTACGGGGATGA
Organism: Dendropsophus ebraccatus; assembly: GCF_027789765.1. Classification (NCBI taxonomy): domain Eukaryota; kingdom Metazoa; phylum Chordata; class Amphibia; order Anura; family Hylidae; genus Dendropsophus; species Dendropsophus ebraccatus. Next base: position 2,121 of record NW_027209202.1, read on the forward strand.
GGGGAATGAAGGCCACACCTAGACCACCAGCAAGAATGAAAGGAGTCGGCTGGCATGTGATGACATCACACTACACAGATATGACATAGGCAGAGGTGGTGGACACAACGTGATGGGGTCTACTACATCAGAGCAAGTCAGAAGCCATGGATGAGGAGGTGACCCAACGTGATGGGACGGATGAAGATGATGAGACCTGACAGTAGAACAAGGAAGGATGTAACCAACATGGATGGAGACGATGGAGAAGATGGCAGGACATGATTGTTATGTAACCCGGAGAGGATTTAGGGAGAACAGCAGGTGCAGCTTATGAGAGAGGCCCCAAACGACATCTCCCATCTCTCCCTGGGACAGTGAGCTGAGGGAAGCAGGAAGTGATGCTGCACTGGGAGGAAGAGGAGGAGCCAGAGAGAGACAGTGCATGGTGGGCAGCATGGTCTGAGGAGAGGAGACCACCTCTTGTGCTGTGTCTGAGGAGAGGAGACCCCCTCCTGTGCTGTGTCTGAGGAGAGGAGACCACCTCCTGTGCTGTGTCTGAGGAGAGGAGACCACCTCCTGTGCTGTGTCTGAGGAGAGGAGACCACCTCCTGTGCTGTGTCTGAGGAGAGGAGACCACCTCCTGTGCTGGCTGTGTCTGAGGAGAGGAGACCACCTCCTGTGCTGGCTGTGTCTGAGGAGAGGAGACCACCTCCTGTGCTGGCTGTGTCTGAGGAGAGGAGACCACCTCCTGTGCTGGCTGTGTCTGAGGAGAGGAGACCACCTCCTGTGCTGGCTGTGTCTGAGGAGAGGAGACCACCTCCTGTGCTGGCTGTGTCTGAGGAGAGGAGACCACCTCCTGTGCTGGCTGTGTCTGAGGAGAGGAGACCACCTCCTGTGCTGGCTGTGTCTGAGGAGAGGAGACCACCTCCTGTGCTGGCTGTGTCTGGAGGAGAGGAGACCACCTCCTGTGCTGGCTGTGTCTGAGGAGAGGAGACCACCTCCTGTGCTGGTGTCTGAGGAGAGGAGACCACCTCCTGTGCTGGCTGTGTCTGAGGAGAGGAGACCACCTCCTGTGCTGTGTCTGAGGAGAGGAGACCACCTCCTGTGCTGTGTTTGAGGAAAGGAGACCACCTCCTGTGCTGTGTCTGAGGAGAGGAGACCCCCACCTGTGGTGTGTCTGAGGAGAGGAGACCACCTCCTGTGCTGTGTCTGAGGAGAGGAGACCACCTCCTGTGCTGTGTCTGAGGAGAGGAGACCACCTCCTGTGCTGTGTCTGAGGAAAGGAGACCACCTCCTGTGCTGTGTCTGAGGAGAGGAGACCACCTCCTGTGCTGTGTCTGAGGAGAGGAGGACCAACCTCCTGTGCTGTGTCTGAGGAGAGGAGACCACCTCCTGTGCTGTGTCTGAGGAGAGGAGACCACCTCCTGTGCTGTGTCTGAGGAGAGGAGACCACCTCCTGTGCTGTGTCAGAGGTAATAGAGACCTGACAGCTGAGAGAGGAAGGACTGAGCCCAGATAGGACCCCCCAGCTCCTGTGTGTCCAGTGAGGAGGATCCTGCCCCCCCCCCCCCCTCTGTCAGATCCTTCCTAAATGCTGCGGCTCCAGAGGAGCACTGAGGGGGTCTGCACTGAGCCTGGGGTGTAGATCAGCAGCAGTGTGAGTAACCCTTTGTATCCTGGCTGGTTAAGCTGTGACTGGTCAGTGACTAACAAAGAATCACAGCTTAGACCTTCTTGGATCTGTTCTGTTCACAAGAGCTGTGACCTGGTGGATTGTTCCAGCTGCAACTCCTTTATTATTAAGTGCACCAACAACTTCTAAAGTGCGCCAACGTCCGCCGCAACTGGGCCCCAACGTATAGACATTTATCTTACTATATGGCTGCAGCCTCTCTTATTGCATATAATCAGTGTGGATGTATGTGCCGGCTTGGTGTGCAGTGACTGTGTGTGAGGAGAGTCACCTCCTAGAGTCTAAATTGTTAAGAGTGCTCACACTAGTCACCCTTTTTTACCAAACAACCCCCTTCCTGCAGCTGAAGTGTTCCACTTTCAGGGAGGAGAGTTCTGTGTTGCCACATTTATGTTTATGTCATATCCATTCCCTTTTTCTTCATACCCCATTGTCACGCCCAGTATTGATTTTTACCAAGCATTAAATTGGTTCCTGGTTCCATGCTACTTCTCTCTGTGAGTATATCACTTATAGTGTATTGAGTGTGTACCGAGCTAGGTGGGGGTTTCCTGAGTCAGCCCCTGGCAGAAGAGTGACAACCTCCTGCATACCAAGCAAGCTCTTGTCAAGACTCAGGTGGAGGCACTGCGCTGAGTGAGAAGGTGAACAAACCAAAACCCCTCCTTACACTGGAAGCTTCATTAGGGGGTGTTACATTGGAGGCAACTGCTGAGATCGAACACGGCTGAGAAAGCCCAGTCAAGTACAGCTGCTACAGACTTTATTACTGCAAAAGATGTGTTAACATGGTGTATAGAAACTAATACAACAATAGAACATAGCTTTGCCATCGATGGAGAGCTTAATGACGCTTCAGATGATGATATATTACAAATAGCAAGGAGACTGCAGGAAGTTATCCAACCCAGAGTTGTTGATCGTCGTAGTACCAGTAGAAGTGTAATCTCTACAGCTCTTATCACAACTGAGAGGTTATTAGAGAAAGAGTACTTTCCTGCCATTATTGCTGTTCCACAAGAATATGGTGGACGATGGAGGATTGTCTGGCCACTGGAGCCCACCGCAGAAGGCATACCTCCAGTGCTGAGCCCACAGCGGAGAGGGTCTAGTAGATGCTTGCCCCCCACTCCTCCTCGAGTCACGGCTGAAGAAACTCCCACTACTAATGTGCTGGTTGCGGCCATGGAGAGACTAGTGGGTCAGTTTGCAAAAATACATCCAGAAGTAAATTACCGACGGTTGAGGACTTTCTCCGGCTTAGTACCCACCCCAGCTGGGGAAGAGGGATATGAAACTTAGAGGGATGTTACTTTGCAGTACTTGGAGGAATGGCAGTGCTCTGATGCAGTAAAGAGGCGAAGGATAGTAGAAAGCCTGAAAGGACCGGCAATAGAAATAGTGCAAGCTGCTTGGCAAGGTAAACCCCAAGTGACATCTCAGGACTACATGACTGCTCTTGAAGATGCTTTTGGGTCACCTGAGGATGCCACTGACCTCCTCTACAAGCTTCGGGTCACCTACCAAGAGGCAGGGGAAAAGATGTCTGATTACCTCTATAGGTTGGACAAGCTGATCTACAGAGTAGTGTCCAAAGGCGGACTTGACTGTAAGGAAGTGGACAACTGCCGTCTTGATCAAATGCTCCGGGGTGCTTTGACTAATGATCCGATTGCTCAGAGGCTGAGATGCACTGACCGGGACAAGATTCCACTCTCTTTCCATCAGCTGCTTAAGCAAGTTCGGCAAGAAGAAGCTACTTTAATGGCCAGAGAGCAAACAGTGAAAAAAGTAGCAGCCATTGCTCCCAAACCTCAATTAAGTCAACGGGAAGAAGAGCTGTTAAAATTTGTTGAGAAACAAGGAGAGCAGATTGCTCAGCTCTTAAATGTTCATACAAAAGACGTTGAACGGTTGAAGCAGGCCACCCACAAGGTCTCTGAGAGACAACTAAGTCCCCAACAGAGGGCTAGCAGTAGCTCTACCAGACGTGGAGATAAGAATCCAGAGGGATGCTTTGTGTGCAGAAGTTTTGATCACATGGCTCGTCACTGCTCTATGAAGTGGTCTTCCAAGAGGTCACCCTCCCCCCTCACAAAGAAAATTATTAGTCAAAAAAACGGGGAAGTGGGTCAGTAGAGTGCAGTACTGACCCCCATTTAGTCACCCAGGTTTGCTCAGCCACTCCAGAAGTCCATAATCACAGACTACTCCCAGGAGGCCTAATGGGACCTGCTCCCCATGTCCCGGCCTATATCAATGGGGACCTCTGCACAGTCTTACTGGATAGTGGGTCTCAGGTCTCCATTATATTTGAGAAATGGTACTAAAGATATCTGCCTGATGTGCCAATACAACCACTATCTGGATTAGTTGTCTGGGGACTCAGCGAGCAAAGCTACCCCTATCGGGCATATGTAACAGTCTCCCTTCGGTTCCCAAAAGCCATTGTGGGGGTGGAGAAGGAAATACCCATTGTGGCCTTGGTGTGCCCTGAAGCAGAAGCTGATTCAAAAGAGGTACCAATCATAGTGGGGACCAATGCCAACATCTTCCGTACCCTAGCACATTGGTGCCGAGAAGTTGGGGGAGAGAATTACTCACAGACCCTTACCATCCACCCCATCTGCCTGGAAGCATATGTAAAGAAAGAGAAAGAAGAAAAGAAGGAGCTTTGTGCTGAATGTTTTGACTCATGCTCCGAAGGCAGCAATTTGAAGACAGAAGAGCGTAAATTGGTGATATAAGGAATGATGGAAAGAGCGGCTGCCTTTTCCTTAGGGGATTGGGATCTTGGGTTGGCTCGAGGAGTGCAGCATCACATTAGGCTGACAGATGAGAAGCCTTTCCATGAGAGGTCACGAAGATTAGCCCCTGCAGACTTTGAAGATGTCCGACGGCACCTGTATGGCTTACTAGGGACAGGAGTAATCATAGAGTCTAACAGTCCCTATGCTTCACCTATTGTAATAGCACTAAAGAAAAATGGAGATATTCGAATGTGCGTGGACTACCGCACTTTAAACAGCCGTACTGTTCCTGATCAATACACTGTACCCAGAATAGATGAAGCATTAGACTGTCTTCAGGGGAGCCAGTGGTTTTCTGTGTTGGACCTAAGGAGTGGTTATTACCAAATCCCCATGAGTGAGGAAGATCAAGAAAAACAGCCTTTATCTGCCCCATCGGCTTCTACCAGTTTCCAGAGAATGCCTCAAGGAGTCTCCGTGCTCCAGCAACATTCCAGAGATGTATGGACAAGGTGGTGGGAGATATGAACTTCTGTGAAGTTTTGGTCTACCTAGATGATTTGATCATATTTGGGCGTTCACTTGAAGAACATAACCAGAGACTGTTCAAGGTACTGGATCGTCTGATGGACAATGGCTGAAGCTGTCGTTGGAAAAGTGTCGACTTTGTCAGACTTCTGTTAAGTATGTCAGACACATTGTGAGTCGAGATGGGATTTCTACTGACCCAGCTAAAGTGGAAGTGGTAGTCAACTGGCCCAGCCCACCAAGCTGGGGAGCTTCGGTCCTTCTTGGGATTTTGTGGATATTATCGGAGATTTGTATCACAGTACTCAAAGGTTGCCAAGCCTTTAACAGCCCTCACTCAAGGGTATCCCCCTCCACATGGCCAAGCAAAATCAAAAGAAATCAGAAGAAAACAAACTTCCGAATCAGTGAACCTTTTGGAGAAAGGTGGACCCCGACGTGTGAAGAAGCATTCAAGAAGCTAAAGGCCTGTTTCACACAAGCTCCTGTGCTAGCCTATGTGGATCCCAGTCGGCCCTATGTGCTACATGTAGATGCTTTATTTGAGGGACTAGGAGTATTATTGTACCAAGATTATGAAGGCACTCTACGTCCAGTTTATTATATCAGCAGAGGATTGACTCCCAGTGAAAGCAACTACCCAGCCCACAAACTGGAATTCTGGCACTAAAGTGGGCAGTCGTGGACAAACTGCGTGACTACCTTTATGGTGTCCACTTTGAAGTTCACACTGACAAAAAAACCCTCTGACCTATGTAAGGACTACGGCCAAACTTGATGCAACAGGGCACAGGTGGCTCACTGCTTTAGCAATATATGACTTCAGCTTGAAGTATCGTCCTGGCAGCACGAATGTAGATGCCGACGCCTTATCTCGCTTGCCTGGCCAACCTCCAGGATCTGAAGAAGACGTTGGATTGAAGTTCCTGCCCCAGAGGTTAAGGCTATGTGTCCATTTTCAGACTGCCAAGACTGGTCCAGCAACAAGGCTGTGTTCATTTTCTGGGAGCTCCAGAGGAAGCCCTTCCCCCCATGTTTTGTCATTTGACCAGGGTCAAGACTGATTCCCTGCCGCAGCTGACAAGGGATCAGATTGAGAAGGCACAACAAGAGGACCCTTCTGTAGGGGTGGTGTGTTGGTCAGTGAAACGGGGGTGGAGGCCAGAACGAAATGCTGTCAAGACAGAAGAATCAATGCTGCTTGCTCGTCAGATAGAGTCCTTAGTTGTGAGAAAATGACTGCTATATCTGAAGTCTCCACGTAAACAAGGAAAAGTTCCTCAACAGCTGGTGTTACCCACTCAATTCAGAGAACTGGCCTTAAGGGCTTTGCATGACGATCATGGGCACTTGGGGCCTAGAAAAGACAACTAGTCTCATTACTGAATCGATTCTACTGGCCGAAAATGGAGGCTGACATCGAGAGTATTGTGAGCGGTGCATAATGAGGAAGACTCTGCCCACTCGATCATCTCCCTTGTCAATCTTACCAGTGATGGCCCACTCGAGTTGGTGTGTAGCGACTTCCTGTCCATTGAACCGGATGAAGGAAACGTGAGCAACGTACTAGTGGTTACTGATCATTTCACCCGATATGCTCAAGCATACCCCACTAAAGACCAAAGAACTACCACGGTAGCAAAGACTCTGTGGGAGAAATTCTTTGTGCATTACGGGCTGCCAGCACGCATCCACTCTGATCAAGGAAGAGACTTTGGGAGTCGGCTGATTCGAGAGTTATGTGAAATATGTGGCATCTATAAGTCCAGAACCACTCCTCATCCTCAGGGGGACCCACAGCCTGAAAGGTTTAAATCGCACCCTACTCATATGCTGGTACTCTGGACCAGCGAAAGAAAGGGCAGTGGAGCCGGCATATAAGTCAGCTGGTCCACACCTACAACTGCACCAAGAATGAGTCCACAGGATCCTCTCCTTATTTCCTCATGTTTGGCAGAGAGGCCCGACTTCCTGTAGATGTCTGCTTTGGGGTGTCTACTGATCACACATCAGGAAGGACATACCTTAGGTATGTGTCACAACTGAGAGAAGAGTTGAAGAGCTCTTACCAGCTGGCTGAACAGGCCTCAAACCGCTCAGGCCAAAGGAACAAAGCTCGGTACGATAGAAGAGTTCGAGAACACATTTTGCAGCCTGGAGACAGAGTCCTCATTCAACAATTGGGTCTGCATGGGAAACACAAATTAGCTGATCGATGGCGCTCAGAAACCCTTCATTGTAGTGGAGAAATTGTCCGCCATGCCTCTTATCGAGTGAAAACCAGAGCGAAATAAAGGGACTGTCCAAGACTTACCACCGCCAACACCTGTTACCTATTGGAGAAATGTCTGTTCCACAAGTCCTGTGACTGAGGAAGTACGGGGTAAAGCAAAGCCCCCCAAGGAGGAGTAATCGGCTGTGTCAGCCAGTCAGCCCAGTGATAAACCCTGAGGACAGTGAAAGTGAGTCTACTGATGACTGGGGACAGGATTACAGCTGGGTCGGTGGTCCTTCTACTGTTGTGGAAGGTGCTGAAGATTTGTCACCAGGATGGGGATGAACCAATGGAATACTCCCCTGACTGTTCCATCTTACATTGGGGGAGTAGCATTAGACCCACAGCACGAAGCCCAAGAGCCAGGGGTGGAGGAAGGGACCCCCACAGTACGAAGCCCAAGAGCCAGGGGGTGGAGGAAGGGACCCCCACAGCACAAAGGCCAAGAGCCAGGGGTGGAGGAAGGGACCCCCGCAGTACGAAGCCAAAGAGCCAGGGGTGGAGGAAGGGGACCCCCACAGTACGAAGCCCAAGAGCCAGGGGGTGGAGGAAGGGACCCCCACAGTACGAAGCCAAAGAGCCAGGGGTGGAGGAAGGGACCCCCACAGTATGAAGCCAAAGAGCCAGGGGTGTAGGAAGGGACCCCCACAGTATGAAGCCCAAGAGCCAGGGGTGGGAGGAAGGGACCCCCACAGTACGAAGCCCAAGAGCCAGGGGTGGAGGAAGGGACCCCCACAGTACGAAGCCAAAGAGCCAGGGGGTGGAGGAAGGGAACCCCACAGTACACACCTCCCCCAAGAGAGGATATCAGACCACCCCATGATGCTAACTTATGATGATATGGGTCATGCTATCGAGGTACCTAGAATTACCTCATTACACTCAAATAGCATAGGGTCCAACTGCAACCATGTGTGGCGTGGCAGTGATTGGGGTGCCGGGGTGTAGAGTTGGTCAGGATGCTTTAAAGGGAACCTGTCACCCCCGCCGTGCCGGGGTGACAGGTTCCTGACCCCGCCGTTAGAGACCCCTATACTTACCTCATCGCGCCGGGTCCCGCTTCTGAGATGGTCGGGTCCCGGAGATCTCAGCCGCCGCAGCCCGGCGCGCGCGCTGAGAGATGAGTCCAACACTCATAGAGAATGACGGGAGAGTCCAGCGCTCCGTCATTCTCTATGGGTGTTGGACTCATCTCTCAGCGCGCGCGCCGGGCTGCGGCGGCTGAGATCTCCGGGACCCGACCATCTTCAGAAGCGGGACCCGGCGCGATGAGGTAAGTATAGGGGGTCTCTAACGGGGGGTCGGGAACCTGTCACCCCAGCACGGGGGGTGACAGGTTCCCTTTAACTCTATTTCACTTTTAAGGTGGTGAGGCCAACATTTAGTGCTTCTGCAATTACGCTGGCTCCCCAGGGGGAGATGTAACCCCCGGAGAGGATTTAGGGAGAACAGCAAGGTGCAGCTTATGAGAGAGACCCCAAACTACATCTCCCATCTCTCCCTGGGACAGTGAGCTGAGGAAAGCAGGAAGTGATGCTGCACTGGGAGGAAGAGGAGGAGCCAGAGAGAGACAGTGCATGGTTTGGCAGCATGGTCTGAGGAGAGGAGACCACCTCCTGTGCTGTGTCTGAGGAGAGGAGACCACCTCCTGTGCTGTGTCAGAGGAGAGGGAGACCACCTCCTGTGCTGTGTCTGAGGAGAGGAGACCACCTTTCTGTGCTGTGTCTGAGGAGAGGAGACCACCTCCTGTGCTGTGTCTGAGGAGAGGAAGACCACCTCCTGTGCTGTGTCTGAGGAGAGGAGACCACCTCCTGTGCTGTGTCTGAGGAGAGGAGAATCACCTCCGGTGCTGTGTCAGAGGAGAGGAGACCTCCTCCTGTGCTGTGTCTGAGGGAGAGGAGACCCCCTCCTGTGCTGTGTCTGAGGAGAGGAGACCTCCTTCTGTGCTGTGTCTGAGGAGAGGAGACCACCTCCTGTGCTGTGTCAGAGGTAATAGAGACCTGACAGCTGAGAGAGGAAGGACTGAGCCCAGACAGGACCCCCGAGCTCCTGTGTGTCCAGTGAAGGAGGATCCTGCCCCCCCCCCCCTGTGTCAGATCCTTCCTAAATGCTGGCGGCTCCATGTTGGGGGTCCTGCACTGAGCCTGGGGTGTAGATCAGCAGCAGTGTGAGTAACCCTTTGTATCCTGGCTGGTGAAGCTGTGGCTGGTCAGTGACTATAATCACAGCTTAGACCTTGTGGAATATGTTCTGTGCACAAGAGCTGTGACCTGGTGGATTGTTCCAGCTGCAACTCTAAATTCTAAAGCGCGCCAACACCTGCGGCACTGGGCCCCAACGTATAGACATTTATCTTACTATATGGCTGCAGCCTGACTTATTACATATAATCAGTGTGGATGTATGTGCCGGCTTGGTGTGCAGTGACTGTGTGTGATGAGAGTCACCTCCTAGAGTCTAAATTGTTAGAGTGCTCACACTAGTCACCCCTTATACCAAACAACCCCCTTCCTGCTGCTGAAGTGTTTCCACTTTCAGGGGGGAGAGTTCTGTGTTGCCACATTTATGGTTTAGGTCATATCCATTCCCTTTTTCTTCATACCCCATTGTCACGCCAGTAATGATTTTTACCAAGCATTAAATTGGTTCCTGTTTCCATGTTACTTCTCTCTGTGAGTATATCACTTATAGTGTATTGAGTGTGTACCGAGCTAGGTGGGGGTTTCCTGAGTCAGCCCCTGGCAGAAGAATGACAACCTCCTGCATACCAAGCAAGCTTTTGTCAAGACTCAGGTGGAGGCACTGCGCTGAGTGAGAAGGTGAAACAAACCAAAACCCCCTCCCTACACTGGAAGCTCCATTAGGAGGTGTTACAGTTAGATGACCCAACATGATGGGACGGATGAAGATGATGAGACCTGACAGCAGAACATGGAAGGATGTGACCGACATGGATGGAGAAGCTGGCAGGACATGACTGTTATATGACCAGACATGATGGGACGGATGAAGATGATAAGACCTGACAGGATGTGACCAACACGGATAGAAGCGGGCAGGAAAAGAATGTTAGAATTTGGGCATATCTGACGAGACGTGATGGGACGTGTTACACATGTAGAGATCACAGGACAGATATCCTCCATGACTCACTTCTTGATCAGCTCCTTGGCGTGCTGTAAAGAGAAGACACATGAGTTAGATAGTCCTGGGCTATGACTGGAGTGGTGACTTCTGGCCCGTCCACCACTCACCTGTAGGAACTGGGCCATCTGGGGTTCATCCATAGACTGTATAGAGGTCTCCACTAGCTTGGAGGTGACTTCCAGGTGGTCTCCATGTTGGCGGATCAGACCTCGGACATACTGCAGCTTCTCCTCCTGCTCACGAGTGATCATCTGGAGCAGCTCCTTCTTCCTCTCCTCTAAGATGTTATACAAGGAGTCAAAGCGCTGGCTGAGGTGCTGCTTCTGCCGACGGCTGTTGTCCTGTCCCCGAGAGGAAGAGGTGGTATTGCATCTACCATATATACTGTACACACATGTAGCCACTTACCTCTATACTCTTACAGATCTCCTCCATCTGGGTGATGATCGCCTGGATCCGATCGTTCCCAGCCACCAGCATGGCGATCCCGTCACTGAGGTCGCTCTGTGGAAACACTCCTGTCACTAGGGGGCATATTGTAAGATGGTAACACAGGTCGCCCCCCCCCCCCCCCCCCCAACAAAAGGACCGGACCCTGCGGGGACACGTCGGGGGTCTTGCCATGGCTCGACATTCACCTTTACCACATTTAAAGGGAGTGTTTTCTCAGCTTAGTTTCAGGGAAGGAGAACTGCAAAATCTCAGGATTATTTTATAATAGATGGGAAAAATGGAAAATTATTTTAAAAAAGTCACCAAAAACATCTGTTTAACATAAAAACATTATTTATACAATAAGTCCCTTTAAGGGTGTAAGAGATCAAATGGAGTCCGGAGGAGGGGGTGGGGCCACCGTTACTGACAGGACAGAGGGGGTGGGGCCACCATTACTGACAGGACTATGGCCGGAGGAGGGGGTGGGGGCCACCATTACTGACAGGACTATGGCCAGAGGAGGGGGTGGGGCCACCATTACTGACAGGACTATGGCCGGAGGGAGAGGGTGGGGCCACCATTACTGACAGGACTATGGCCAGAGGAGGGGGTGGGGCCACCATTACTGACAGGACTATGGCCGGAGGAGAGGGTGGGGCCACCATTACTGACAGGACAATGGCCGGAGGAGGGGGTGGGGCCACCATTACTGACAGGACTATGGGCGGAGGAGGGGGTGGGGCCACCACTACCGACAGGACTATGGGCGGAGGAGGGGGTGGGGGCCACCATTACTGACAGGACTATGGCCGGAGGAGGGGGTGGGGGTCTCTCTGGTACCTTCTGTCTCTTGTAGATGCTGGAGAGTGGGGCCACTTCACAGTCCTTGTGGGCTCCAAACACTTTGCACATGGAGCAGGTGGGGGTCTCGCACGTCAGGCAGTAGATGTTGATCTTCTCGTCCTCGTGCTCCTCACACATAAGGTGCTGCTCTGTTTTGGTGTTAAGAGGCCTGAAAGACAATGACGGAGATAAGGATCTTAGCTTCACTATAAAAGCCAAGGACCACCTGGAACCCCAGGGGCCCCGGACAAATGGACGTCCACCATGGAGAGTTACACTCATCATACATCAGCAGTGGGGGGTAGTAGGACTCTCTAACTACTTAATTAAAGGAGAAGTCCAGGGAAATAAAATATTCGGTATGGTCAGGGGGAACATAATAACAAACCTAACGAAGTCCCCGTGCCCGCTCAAGGCCGCACCACCCGGCTCCCAGACCCCGCCCGGATTCTCCATCTCTCCCCCCACTACGTCATGACTCAGATTATGAACGCCCTGTTCTGCCAATCAGTATCGTAGTGGGACACCACTGCAGTCATTGACTGAGCGGACTATCTTCCAAACTTTCCCGACAGGTCATGACGTACAAAGAAACAGAGTGAATGTGGAGGATAGCCCCCAGTATAGAGGATGTGGAGGATAGCCCCCAGTATAGAGCATGTGGTGGATAGCCCCCAGTATAGAGGATGTGGTGGATAGCCCCCAGTATAGAGGATGTGGTGGATAGCCCCCAGTATAGAGGATGTGGTGGATAGCTCCCAGTAAAGAGAATGTGGTGGATAGCTCCCAGTATAGAGCATGTGGTGGATAGCTCCCAGTATAGAGGATGTGGTGGATAGCTCCCAGTATAGAGGATGTGGTGGATAACTCCCAGTATAGAGGATGTGGTGGATAGCTCCCAGTATAGAGGATGTGGTGGATAGCCCCCAGTATAGAGAATGTGGTGGATAGCTCCCAGTATAGAGCATGTGGTGGATAGCCCCCGGTATAGAGGTGTGGTGGATAGCCCCCAGTATAGAGGATGTGGTGGATAACTCCCAGTATAGAGCATGTGGAGGATAGCCCCCAGTATAGAGGATGTGGTGGATAGCTCCCAGTATAGAGGATGTGGTGGATAGCTCCCAGTATAGAGGATGTGGTGGATAACTCCCAGTATAGGAGATGTGGTGGATAGCCCCCAGTATAGAGGATGTGGTGGATAACTCCCAGTATAGAGGATGTGGTGGATAGCCCCCAGTATAGAGGATGTGGTGGATAGCCCCCAGTATAGAGGATGTGGTGGATAGCTCCCAGTATAGAGGATGTGGTGGATAACTCCCAGTATAGAGGATGTGGTGGATAGCCCCCAGTATAGAGGGTCTGGTGGATAGCTCCCAGTATAGAGGATGTGGTGGATAGCCCCCAGTATAGAGGGTCTGGTGGATAGCTCCCAGTATAGAGGATGTGGTGGATAGCCCCCAGTATAGAGGATGTGGAGGATAGCCCCCAGTATAGGGAATGTGGTGGATAACTCCCGGTATAGAGGATGTCGAGGATAGCCCCCAGTATAGAGGGTCTGGTGGATAGCTCCCAGTATAGAGGATGTGGTGGATAGCTCCCAGTATAGAGGATGTGGTGGATAGCCCCCAGTATAGAGGATGTGTTGGATAGCTCCCAGTATAGAGGATGTGGTGGATAGCTCCCAGTATAGAGAATGTGGTGGATAGCCCCCAGTATAGAGGATGTGTTGGATAGCTCCCAGTATAGAGCATGTGGTGGATAGCCCCCAGTATAGAGGATGTGGTGGATAGCTCCCAGTATAGAGGATGTGGTGGATAGCTCCCAGTATAGAGGATGTGGTGGATAACTCCCAGTATAGAGGATGTGGTGGATAGCTCCCAGTATAGAGGATGTGGTGGATAACTCCAGTATAGAGGATGTGGTGGATACTGCCAGTATAGAGGATGTGGTGGATAACTCCCAGTATAGGGAATGTGGTGGATAACTCCCAGTATAGAGGATGTGGTGGATAACTCCCATATAGAGGATGTGGTGGATAGCCCCAGTATAGGGGATGTGGTGATAACTCCCAGTATAGGGGATGTGGAGGATAGCTCCCAGTATAGAGGATGTGGTGGATAGCTCCCAGTATAGAGGATGTGGTGGATAGCTCCCAGTATAGAGGATGTGGTGGATAGCTCCCAGTATAGAGGATGTGGTGGATAGCCCCCAGTATAGGGGATGTGGTGGATAGCTCCCAGTATAGAGGATGTGGTGGATAGCCCCCAGTATAGAGGATGTGGTGGATAGCTCCCAGTATAGAGGATGTGGTGGATAGCTCCCAGTATAGAGGATGTGGTGGATAACTCCCAGTATAGAGGATGTGGTGGATAACTCCCAGTATAGGGAATGTGGTGGATAACTCCCAGTATAGAGCATGTGGTGGATAGCCCCCAGTATAGAGGATGTGTTGGATAGCTCCCAGTATAGAGGATGTGGTGGATAGCTCCCAGTATAGAGAATGTGGTGGATAGCCCCCAGTATAGAGGATGTGTTGGATAGCTCCCAGTATAGAGAATGTGGTGGATAGCCCCCAGTATAGAGGATGTGGTGGATAGCTCCCAGTATAGAGGATGTGGTGGATAGCTCCCAGTATAGAGGATGTGGTGGATAACTCCCAGTATAGAGGATGTGGTGGATAGCTCCCAGTATAGAGGATGTGGTGGATAACTCCCAGTATAGAGGATGTGGTGGATAACTGCCAGTATAGAGGATGTGGTGGATAACTCCCAGTATAGGGAATGTGGTGGATAACTCCCAGTATAGAGGATGTGGTGGATAACTCCCAGTATAGAGGATGTGGTGGATAGCCCCCAGTATAGGGGATGTGGTGGATAACTCCCAGTATAGAGGATGTGGAGGATAGCTCCCAGTATAGAGGATGTGGTGGATAACTCCCAGTATAGAGGATGTGGTGGATAGCTCCCAGTATAGAGGATGTGGTGGATAGCTCCCAGTATAGAGGATGTGGTGGATAGCCCCCAGTATAGGGGATGTGGTGGATAGCTCCCAGTATAGAGGATGTGGTGGATAGCCCCCAGTATAGAGGATGTGGTGGATAGCGCCCAGTATAGAGGATGTGGTGGATAGCTTCCAGTATAGAGGATGTGGTGGATAACTCCCAGTATAGAGGATGTGGTGGATAACTCCCAGTATAGGGAATGTGGTGGATAACTCCCAGTATAGAGGATGTGGTGGATAACTCCCGGTATAGAGGATGTGGTGGATAGCCCCCAGTATAGAGGATGTGGTGGATAGCTCCCAGTATAGAGGATGTGGTGGATAACTCCCAGTATAGAGGATGTGGAGGATAGCTCCCAGTATAGACCATGTGGTGGATAACTCCCAGTATAGGGGATGTGGTGGATAGCTCCCAGTATAGAGGATGTGGTGGATAGCCCCCAGTATAGAGGATGTGGTGGATAACTCCCAGTATAGAGGATGTGATGGATAGCTCCCAGTATAGACCATGTGGTGGATAGCTCCCAGTATAGAGGATGTGGTGGATAACTCCCAGTATAGAGGATGTGGTGGATAGCCCCCAGTATAGAGAATGTGGTGGATAACTCCCAGTATAGAGAATGTGGTGGATAGCCCCCAGTATAGAGGATGTGGTGGATAGCTCCCAGTATAGAGAATGTGGTGGATAGCTCCCAGTATAGGGGATGTGGTGGATAGCTCCCAGTATAGAGAATGTGGTGGATAGCTCCCAGTATAGGGGATGTGGTGGATAGCTCCCAGTATAGGGGATGTGGAGGATAACTCCCAGTATAGAGAATGTGATGGATAGCTCCCAGTATAGGGGATGTGGAGGATAGCCCCCAGTATAGAGGATGTGGTGGATAGCCCCCAGTATAGAGGATGTGGTGGATAGCTCCCAGTATACAGGATGTGGTGGATAGCCCCCAGTATAGAGGATGTGGTGGATAGCTCCCAGTATAGAGGATGTGGTGGATAGCCCCCAGTATAGAGGATGTGGTGGATAGCCCCCAGTATAGAGGATGTGGTGGATATCTCCCAGTATAGAGCATGTGGTGGATAGCCCCCAGTATAGAGGATGTGGTGGATAGCCCCCAGTATAGAGGATGTGGTGGATAGCCCCCAGTATAGAGGATGTGGTGGATAGCCCCCAGTATAGAGGATGTGGTGGATAGCCCCCAGTATAGAGGATGTGGAGGATAACTCCCAGTATAGAGGATGTGGTGGATAACTCCCAGTATAGAGGATGTGGTGGATAACTCCCAGTATAGAGGATGTGGTGGATAACTCCCAGTATAGAGGATGTGGTGGATAACTCCCAGTATAGAGGATGTGGTGGATAACTCCCAGTATAGAGGATGTGGTGGATAGCTCCCAGTATAGAGGATGTGGTAGATAACTCCCAGTATAGAGGATGTGGTGGATAACTCCCAGTATAGAGGATGTGGTGGATAGCTCCCAGTATAGGGGATGTGGAGGATAGCTCCCAGTATAGAGGATGTGGTGGATAGCTCCCAGTATAGGGGATGTGGTGGATAGCTCCCAGTATAGAGGATGTGGTGGATAGCTCCCAGTATAGAGGATGTGGTGGATAACTCCCAGTATAGAGGATGTGGTGGATAACTCCCAGTATAGAGGATGTGGTGGATAGCTCCCAGTATAGAGGATGTGGTGGATAGCCCCCAGTATAGAGGATGTGGTGGATAACTCCCAGTATAGAGAATGTGGTGGATAACTCCCAGTATAGAGGATGTGGTGGATAGCTCCCAGTATAGAGGATGTGGTGGATAACTCCCAGTATAGAGGATGTGGTGGATAGTAGTGATGCACGATGCACCGAAATATCGATACTACTATCGATATTTCGGGCATAAAAACGGTTCGGTACCAGGATTTCCTGGTATCGATACTTTATGTTAAGCTGCATAATAGAGCAGCTTAATATAAAGTATAGAGCAGAGAACACGGGCAGCGGCTAGTTGAGCGCCGGACGTGTTCTCTGTGTGCCACCCCCGGCCCCCTGGTGTCCCCTCCTCCGCCCACGTGGTCTCCGCTCCCGGCGGCGGCAAATTCAAATAGCCGGCACATAGCGAGCGCTAGTGCTGGCTATTCAGGGTAAATGCCGCTGTCACAACTGACAGCAGCATTTAACCCTTCCCGAGCCGCTCCATATGCAGCAGGAGTCTGCTGCATATGGAGCGGCCCCCACTGCTAATGACTGCGGCCCGCGAGCGTGTTCGGGGCGGCAGTCATTTAACTATTCCATTCCCACCCGGCAGTTCCCCACCATCCAGCACCTGCCACTTCCGCACCCAGCCCCGAGCAGCATGGTCCCCCGCACCCGCCCGTGCAGCATGGTCCCCCGCACCCGCCCGTGCAGCATGGTCCCCCGCACCCGCCCGTGCAGCATGGTCCCCCGCACCCGCCCGATCCCCCACCACCACCCTTCCCCCGGGTACAGTGACACAACAACTCCCAGCAAACCTTCTTGTGGGGAGTTGTTGTGCACAGGGAGGTATGCTGGGAGTTGTAGTTGCACAAGAAGGCATGCTGCTGAGAGTCGTGTCAGGAGGCTGCTAACACACTACAACTCCCAGCAGCATACCTCCTTGTGCACTACAACCCCCAGCATACCTTTTTGTGCATAAAGAGGTATGCTGGGGGTTGTAGTGCACAAGGAGGTATGCTGGGAGTTTCAGTTTGCATTAGCAGCCTCCTGATACAACAAATCACGGCATACCTTCTTGTGCACTACAACTCCCAGCATACCTCAGTGTCCACTACAACTCCCAGCATACCTTCTTATGGTGATTTGTAGTGCACAAAGGGGGTATTCTGGGAGTTGTAGTGCACAAGAAGGTATGCTGAGAGTTGCAGTTGTGCAGCAGAAGCCTCCCGACACAACATCCCAGCATGCCTCCTTGGGCACTACAACTCCCAGCATGCCTCCTTGGGCACTACAACTCCCAGCATATCTTCTTATGCACTACAACTCCCAGCATATCTTCTTATGCACTACTACTCCCAGCATACCTCCGTGTGCACTACAAATCCCCATAAGAAGGTATGATGGGAGTTGTAGTGCATAAGAAGGTATGATGGGAGTTGTAGTGCACAAGGAGGTATGCTGTTGTGCACAGGGAGTTATGCTGCAGGGTTGAGGGGAATTAAAAAGTGGTATTAAAAAAAATTAAAAAATCACAATAAAAGGTTCTAATAATCCCTTTTGCTTTTTTTAAAAAAAAAAAAAGTGGAAGAAAAGGAACATACATGTTTGACATCCATTGCATGCGTAATTGTCCGAACTATAAAATGTAACAAAGTTATCAAAAATCACATAAATAAGTATATCGCTTATATTTGTATTGTTACTTATTTTTTTTAAACTTTATTTAGTATCGAATTGGTATTGAGTATCGAAATAAGAAAGCTGGTATCGGTATCGAACTCAAAATTCTGGTATCGTGACATCCCTAGTGGATAGCTCCCAGTATAGAGGATGTGGTGGATAACTCCCAGTATAGAGCATGTGGAGGATAGCTCCCAGTATAGAGGATGTGGTGGATAGCTCCCAGTATAGAGGATGTGGTGGATAACTCCCAGTATAGAGGATGTGGTGGATAGCTCCCAGTATAGAGAATGTGGTGGATAGCTCCCAGTATAGAGGATATGGTGGATAGCTCCCAGTATAGAGGATGTGGTGGATAACTCCCAGTATAGAGAATGTGGAGGATAGCTCCCAGTATAGAGGATATGGTGGATAGCTCCCAGTATAGAGGATGTGGTGGATAACTCCCAGTATAGAGGATGTGGTGGATAGCTCCCAGTATAGAGGATGTGGTGGATAGCTCCCAGTATAGAGGATGTGGTGGATAGCCCCCAGTATAGAGGATGTGGTGGATAACTCCCAGTATAGAGGATGTGGTGGATAGCTCCCAGTATAGAGGATGTGGTGGATAGCTCCCAGTATAGAGGATGTGGTGGATAACTCCCAGTATAGAGGATGTGATGGATAGCTCCCAGTATAGAGGATGTGGTGGATAGCCCCCAGTATAGAGGATGTGGTGGATAGCCCCAGTATAGAGGATGTGGTGGATAGCTCCCAGTATAGAGGATGTGGAGGATAGCTCCCAGTATAGAGGATGTGGTGGATGGCTCCCAGTATAGAGGATGTGGTGGATAGCTCCAGTATAGAGGATGTGGTGGATATCCCCCAGTATAGAGGATGTGGTGGATAACCCCCAGTATAGAGGATGTGGTGGATAGCTCCCAGTATAGAGGATGTGGTGGATAGCTCCCAGTATAGGGGATGTGGTGGATAACTCCCAGTATAGAGGATGTGGTGGATAGCCCCCAGTATAGAGGATGTGGTGGATAACTCCCAGTATAGAGGATGTGGTGGATAGCTCCCAGTATAGAGGATGTGGTGGATAGCTCCCAGTATAGAGGATGTGGTGGATAGCTCCCAGTATAGAGGATGTGGTGGATAGCTCCCAGTTATAGAGGATGTGGTGGATAGCTCCCAGTATAGAGGATGTGGTGGATAGCTCCCAGTATAGAGGATGTGGTGGATAGCTCCCAGTATAGAGGATGTGGTGGATAGCTCCCAGTATAGAGGATGTGGTGGATAGCTCCCAGTATAGAGGATGTGGTGGATAGCTCCCAGTATAGAGGATGTGGAGGATAGCTTCCAGTATAGAGGATGTGGTGGATAGCTCCCAGTATAGAGGATGTGGTGGATAGCTCCCAGTATAGAGGATGTGGTGGATAGCCCCCAGTATAGAGGATGTGGTGGATAGCCCCCAGTATAGAGGATGTGGTGGATAACCCCCAGTATAGAGGATGTGGTGGATAGCTCCCAGTATAGAGGATGTGGTGGATAACTCCCAGTATAGAGGATGTGGTGGATAGCCCCCAGTATAGGGAATGTGGTGGATAGCCCCCAGTATAGAGGATGTGGTGGATAACTCCCAGTATAGAGGATGTGATGGATAGCCCCCAGTATAGAGGATGTGGTGGATAGCCCCCAGTATAGAGGATGTGGTGGATAGCCCCCAGTATAGAGGATGTGGTGGATAACTCCCAGTATAGAGGATGTGGTGGATAGCTCCCAGTATAGAGGATGTGGTGGATAGCCCCCAGTATAGAGGATGTGGTGGATAGCTCCCAGTATAGAGCATGTGGTGGATAGCTCCCAGTATAGGGGATGTGATGGATAACTCCCAGTATAGAGGATGTGGTGGATAGCTCCCAGTATAGAGGATGTGGTGGATAACTCCCAGTATAGAGGATGTGGTGGATAGCTCCCAGTATAGAGGATGTGGTGGATAACTCCCAGTATATAGGATGTGGTGGATAACTCCCAGTATAGAGGATGTGGTGGATAACTCCCAGTATAGAGGATGTGGTGGATAGCCCCCAGTATAGGAGATGTGGAGGATAGCTCCCAGTATAGGGGATGTGGTGGATAGTTCCCAGTATAGAGGATGTGGTGGATAGCCCCCAGTATAGAGGATGTGGTGGATAGCTCCCAGTATAGAGGATGTGGTGGATAGCCCCCAGTATAGAGGATGTGGTGGATAGCTCCCAGTATAGAGGATGTGGAGGATAGCTCCCAGTATAGAGGATGTGGTGGATAACTCCCAGTATAGGGGATGTGGAGGATAGCTCCCAGTATAGAGGATGTGGTGGATAGCTCCCAGTATAGAGGATGTGGTGGATAACTCCCAGTATAGGGGATGTGGTGGATAGCTCCCAGTATAGAGGATGTGGAGGATAGCCCCCAGTATAGAGCATGTGGTGGATAGCTCCCAGTATAGAGGATGTGGTGGATAACTCCCAGTATAGGGGATGTGGTGGATAGCTCCCAGTATAGAGGATGTGGTGGATAGCCCCCAGTATAGAGGATGTGGAGGATAGCCCCCAGTATAGAGGATGTGGTGGATAGCTCCCAGTATAGAGGATGTGGTGGATAGCTCCCAGTATAGAGGATGTGGTGGATAGCCCCCAGTATAGAGGATGTGGTGGATAACTCCCAGTATAGAGGATGTGGTGGATAACTCCCAGTATAGAGGATGTGGTGGATAACTCCCAGTATAGAGGATGTGGTGGATAGCCCCCAGTATAGGAGATGTGGAGGATAGCTCCCAGTATAGAGGATGTGGTGGATAGCCCCCAGTATAGAGGATGTGGTGGATAACTCCCAGTATAGAGAATGTGGTGGATAACTCCCAGTATAGAGAATGTGGTGGATAGCTCCCAGTATAGAGGATGTGGTGGATAACTCCCAGTATAGGGGATGTGGTGGATAGCTCCCAGTATAGAGGATGTGGAGGATAGCCCCCAGTATAGAGCATGTGGTGGATAACTCCCAGTATAGAGGATGTGGTGGATAGCCCCCAGTATAGAGGATGTGGTGGATAGCCCCCAGTATAGAGGATGTGGAGGATAGCCCCCAGTATAGAGGATGTGGTGGATAACTCCCAGTATAGAGGATGTGGTGGATAGCTCCCAGTATAGAGGATGTGGTGGATAGCTCCCAGTATAGAGGATGTGGTGGATAACTCCCAGTATAGAGGATGTGGTGGATAGCTCCCAGTATAGAGGATGTGGTGGATAACTCCCAGTATAGAGAATGTGGAGGATAGCTCCCAGTATAGAGGATGTGGTGGATAGCTCCCAGTATAGAGGATGTGGTGGATAACTCCCAGTATAGAGAATGTGGAGGATAGCTCCCAGTATAGAGGATATGGTGGATAGCTCCCAGTATAGAGGATGTGGTGGATAACTCCCAGTATAGAGGATGTGGAGGATAGCTTCCAGTATAGAGGATGTGGTGGATAGCTCCCAGTATAGAGGATGTGGTGGATAGCTCCCAGTATAGAGGATGTGGTGGATAGCCCCCAGTATAGAGGATGTGGTGGATAACCCCCAGTATAGAGGATGTGGTGGATAGCTCCCAGTATAGAGGATGTGGTGGATAGCTCCCAGTATAGGGGATGTGGTGGATAACTCCCAGTATAGAGGATGTGGTGGATAGCCCCCAGTATAGGGAATGTGGTGGATAGCCCCCAGTATAGAGGATGTGGTGGATAACTCCCAGTATAGAGGATGTGATGGATAGCCCCCAGTATAGAGGATGTGGTGGATAGCCCCCAGTATAGAGGATGTGGTGGATAGCCCCAGTATAGAGGATGTGGTGGATAACTCCCAGTATAGAGGATGTGATGGATAGCCCCCAGTATAGAGGATGTGGTGGATAGCCCCCAGTATAGAGGATGTGGTGGATAGCCCCCCAGTATAGAGGATGTGGTGGATAACTCCCAGTATAGAGGATGTGGTGGATAGCTCCCAGTATAGGGGATGTGGTGGATAGCCCCCAGTATAGAGGATGTGGTGGATAGCTCCCAGTATAGAGCATGTGGTGGATAGCTCCCAGTATAGGGGATGTGGTGGATAACTCCCAGTATAGAGGATGTGGTGGATAGCTCCCAGTATAGAGAATGTGGTGGATAGCCCCCAGTATAGGGGATGTGATGGATAACTCCCAGTATAGAGGATGTGGTGGATAGCTCCCAGTATAGAGGATGTGGTGGATAACTCCCAGTATAGAGGATGTGGTGGATAGCTCCCAGTATAGAGGATGTGGTGGATAACTCCCAGTATAGAGGATGGTGGTGGATAACTCCCAGTATAGAGGATGTGGTGGATAACTCCCAGTATAGAGGATGTGGTGGATAGCCCCCAGTATAGGAGATGTGGAGGATAGCTCCCAGTATAGAGGATGTGGAGGATAGCTCCCAGTATAGAGATGTGGTGGATAACTCCCAGTATAGGGATGTGGAGGATAGCTCCTCAGTATAGAGGATGTGGTGGATAACTCCCAGTATAGAGGATGTGGTGGATAGCTCCCAGTATAGAGGATGTGGTGGATAGCTCCCAGTATAGAGGATGTGGTGGATAACGCCCCAGTATAGAGGATGTGGTGGATAGCTCCCCAGTATAGAGGATGTGGTGGATAACTCCCAGTATAGAGGATGTGTGGATAGCTCCCAGTATAGAGGATGTGGAGGATAGACTCCCAGTATAGAGGATGTGGTGGATAGCTCCCAGTATAGAGGATGTGGTGGATAGCTCCCAGTATAGAGGATGTGGTGGATAGCCCCCAGTATAGAGGATGTGGTGGATAACTCCCAGTATAGAGGATGTGGTGGATAACTCCCAGTATAGAGGATAGGTGGGATAACTCCCAGTATAGAGGATGTGGTGGATAGCCCCCAGTATAGGAGATGTGGAGGATAGCTCCCAGTATAGAGGATGTGGTGGATAGCCCCAGTATAGAGCATGTGGTGATAACCTCCCAGTATAGAGAATGTGGTGGATAACTCCCAGTATAGAGAATGGTGGATAGCTCCCAGTATAGAGGATGTGGTGGATAACTCCCAGTATAGGGGATGTGGTGGATAGCTCCCAGTATAGAGGATGTGGTGGATAGCCCCCAGTATAGAGGATGTGGTGGATAACTCCCAGTATAGAGGATGTGGTGGATAGCCCCAGTATAGAGGATGTGGTGGATAGCCCCCAGTATAGAGGATGTGGAGGATAGCCCCCAGTATAGAGGATGTGGTGGATAACTCCCAGTATAGAGGATGTGGTGGATAGCTCCCAGTATAGAGGATGTGGTGGATAGCTCCCAGTATAGAGGATGTGGTGGATAACTCCCAGTATAGAGGATGTGGTGGATAGCTCCCAGTATAGAGGATGTGGTGGATAGCTCCCAGTATAGAGGATGTGGTGGATAGCTCCCAGTATAGAGGATGTGGTGGGATAGCTCCCAGTATAGAGGATGTGGAGGATAGCTCCCAGTATAGAGGATGTGGTGGATAGCTCCCAGTATAGAGGATGTGGTGGATAGCTCCCAGTATAGAGGATGTGGTGGATAGCTCCCAGTATAGAGGATGGTGGATAGCTCCCAGTATAGAGGATGTGGGGATAACTCCCAGTATAGAGGATGTGGTGGATAGCTCCCAGTATAGAGGATGTGGTGGATAGCTCCCAGTATAGAGGATGTGGTGGATAGCTCCCAGTATAGAGGATGTGGTGGATAGCCCCCAGTATAGAGGATGTGGTGGATAGCCCCCAGTATAGAGGATGTGGTGGATAGCTCCCAGTATAGAGGATGTGGTGGATAGCTCCCAGTATAGAGGATGTGGTGGATAACTCCCAGTATAGAGGATGTGGTGGATAGCTCCCAGTATAGAGGATGTGGTGGATAGCCCCCAGTATAGAGCATGTGTGGATAGCTCCCAGTATAGAGGATGTGGTGGATAACTCCCAGTATAGAGTGTGGTGGTAGCTCCCAGTATAGAGGATGTGGTGGATAGCTCCAGTATAGAGGATGTGGTGGATAGCTCCCAGTATAGAGGATGTGGTGGATAGCTCCCAGTATAGAGGATGTGGTGGATAGCTCCCAGTATAGAGGATGTGGTGGATAACTCCAGTATAGAGGATGTGGTGGATAGCCCCAGTATAGAGGATGTGGGGATAGCCCCAGTATAGAGGATGTGGTGGATAACTCCCAGTATAGAGGATGTGGTGGATAACTCCCAGTATAGAGGATGTGGTGGATAGCCCCAGTATAGAGGATGTGGTGGATAGCTCCCAGTATAGAGGATGTGGTGGATAGCCCCCAGTATAGAGGATGTGGTGGATAACTCCAGTATAGAGGATGTGGTGGATAGCTCCCAGTATAGAGGATGTGGTGGATAGCTCCCAGTATAGAGGATGTGGTGGATAGCTCCCAGTATAGAGGATGTGTGGATAGCTCCCAGTATAGAGGATGTGGTGGATAGCTCCCAGTATAGAGGATGTGGTGGATAGCTCCCAGTATAGAGGATGTGGTGGATAGCCCCCAGTATAGGGATGTGGTGGATAACTCCCAGTATAGAGGATGTGGTGGATAGCTCCCAGTATAGAGGATGTGGTGGATAGCTCCCAGTATAGAGGATGTGGTGGATAGCTCCCAGTATAGAGGATGTGGTGGATAACTCCAGTATAGAGGATGTGGTGGATAGCTCCCAGTATAGAGGATGTGGTGGATAGCTCCCAGTATAGAGGATGTGGTGGATAGCCCCCAGTATAGAGGATGTGGAGGATGTGGTGGATAGCTCCCAGTATAGAGGATGTGGGGATAGCTCCCAGTATAGAGGATGTGGTGGATAGCTCCCAGTATAGAGGATGTGGTGGATAGCTCCCAGTATAGAGGATGTGGTGGATAGCTCCCAGTATAGAGGATGTGGTGGATAGCTCCCAGTATAGAGGATGTGGTGGATAGCTCCCAGTATAGAGGATGTGGTGGATAGCCCCCAGTATAGAGGATGTGGTGGATAGCTCCCAGTATAGAGGATGTGGTGGATAACTCCCAGTATAGAGGATGTGTGGATAGCTCCCAGTATAGAGGATGTGGTGGATAACTCCCAGTATAGAGGATGTGGTGGATAGCTCCCAGTATAGAGGATGTGGTGGATAACTCCCAGTATAGAGGATGTGGTGGATAGCTCCCAGTATAGAGGATGTGGTGGATAGCCCCCAGTATAGAGATGTGGTGGATAACTCCCAGTATAGAGGATGTGGTGGATAGCCCCCAGTATAGAGGATGTGGTGGATAGCTCCCAGTATAGAGGATGTGGTGGATAGCTCCCCAGTATAGAGGATGTGGTGTAACTCCCAGTATAGAGGATGTGGTGGATAGCCCCCAGTATAGAGGATGTGGTGGATAACTCCCAGTATAGAGGATGTGGTGGATACTCCCAGTATAGAGGATGTGGTGGATAGCTCCCAGTATAGAGGATGTGGTGGATAGCCCCCAGTATAGAGATGTGGTGGATAGCTCCCAGTATAGAGGATGTGGTGGATAGCCCAGTATAGAGGATGTGGTGGATAGCTCCCAGTATAGAGAATGTGGTGGATAACTCCCAGTATAGAGAATGTGGTGGATAGCTCCCAGTATAGAGGATGTGGTGGATAGCTCCCAGTATAGGGATGTGGTGGATAGCTCCCAGTATAGAGGATGTGGAGGATAGCCCCAGTATAGAGGATGTGGTGGATAACTCCCAGTATAGAGGATGTGGTGGATAGCCCCAGTATAGAGGATGTGGTGGATAGCCCCCAGTATAGAGGATGTGGAGGATAGCCCCCAGTATAGAGGATGTGGTGGATAACTCCCAGTATAGAGGATGTGGGGTGGATAGCCCCAGTATAGAGGATGTGGTGGATAACTCCCAGTATAGAGGATGTGGTGGATAGCCCCCAGTATAGAGGATGTGGTGGATAGCCCCCAGTATAGAGGATGTGGTGGATAGCTCCCAGTATAGAGGATGTGGTGGATAGCTCCCAGTATAGAGGATGTGGTGGATAGCCCCAGTATAGAGGATGTGGGGATAGCTCCCAGTATAGAGGATGTGGAGGATAGCCCCAGTATAGAGGATGTGGTGGATAGCTCCCAGTATAGAGGATGTGGAGGATAGCTCCCAGTATAGAGCATGTGGTGGATAGCTCCCAGTATAGAGGATGTGGTGGATAGCTCCCAGTATAGAGGATGTGGTGGATAGCTCCCAGTATAGAGGATGTGGTGGATAGCTCCCAGTATAGAGGATGTGGTGGATAGCCCCAGTATAGAGGATGTGGTGGATAGCTCCCAGTATAGAGGATGTGGTGGATAGCTCCCAGTATAGAGGATGTGGTGGATAGCTCCCAGTATAGAGGGTGGTGGATAGCTCCCAGTATAGAGGATGTGGTGGATAGCTCCCAGTATAGAGGATGTGGTGGATAACTCCCAGTATAGAGGATGTGGTGGATAGCTCCCAGTATAGAGGATGTGGTGGATAGCTCCCAGTATAGAGGATGTGGAGGATAGCCCCCAGTATAGGAATGTGGTGGATAGCTCCCAGTATAGAGGATGTGGTGGATAGCCCCAGTATAGAGGATGTGGTGGATAGCTCCCAGTATAGAGGATGTGGTGGATAACTCCCAGTATAGAGGATGTGGTGGATAACTCCCAGTATAGAGGATGTGGTGGATAGCTCCCAGTATAGAGGATGTGGTGGATAGCTCCCAGTATAGAGGATGTGGTGGATAACTCCCAGTATAGGGCATGTGGTGGATAATCCCAGTATAGAGGATGTGGTGGATAGCTCCCAGTATAGAGGATGTGGTGGATAGCTCCCAGTATAGAGGATGTGGTGGATAGCTCCAGTATAGAGGATGTGGTGGATAGCCCCAGTATAGAGATGTGGTGGATAACTCCCGTATAGAGGATGTGGTGGATAGCTCCCAGTATAGAGGATGTGGTGGATAGCTCCCAGTATAGAGGATGTGTTGGATAGCTCCCAGTATAGAGGATGTGGTGGATAGCTCCCAGTATAGAGCATGTGTGGATAGCTCCCAGTATAGAGGATGTGGTGGATAGCTCCCAGTATAGAGGATGTGTGGATAGCTCCCAGTATAGAGGATGTGGTGGATAGCTCCCAGTATAGAGATGTGGTGGATAGCTCCCAGTATAGAGGTTGTGGTGGATAGCTCCCAGTATAGAGGATGTGGTGGATAGCTCCCAGTATAGAGGATGTGGTGGATAGCTCCCAGTATAGAGGATGTGGTGGATAGCCCCAGTATAGAGGATGTGGTGGATAGCTCCCAGTATAGAGGATGTGGTGGATAACTCCCAGTATAGAGGATGTGGTGGATAACTCCAGTATAGAGGATGTGGAAGGATAGCTCCCATATAAGAGAGATGTGGTGGATAGCTCCCAGTATAGAGGATGTGGTGGATAGCCCCCAGTATAGAGGATGTGGTGGATAGCCCCCAGTATAGAGGATGTGATTGGATAACTCCCAGTATAGAGAATGTGGGGATAGCTCCCAGTATAGAGGATGTGGTGATAGTCCCAGTATAGAGGATGTGGTGGATAGCTCCCAGTATAGGGATGTGGTGGATAGCTCCCAGTATAGAGGATGTGGTGGTAGCTCCCAGTATAGAGGATGTGGTGGATAGCTCCCAGGATAGAGGATGTGGTGGATAGCTCCCAGTATAGAGGATGTGGTGGATAGCTCCCAGTATAGAGGATGTGGTGGATACCCCAGTATAGAGATGTGGTGGATAGCTCCCAGTATAGGGGATGTGGTTGATAGCTCCCAGTATAGGTGAATGTGGAGGATACCTCCCAGTATAGAGCATGTGGTGGATAACTCCCAGTATAGAGATGTGGTGGATAGCCCCAGTATAGAGCATGTGGAGGATAGCTCCAGTATAGAGGATGTGGTGGATGCTCCCAGTATAGAGGATGTGGTGGATAACTCCCAGTATAGAGGATGTGGTGGATAGCTCCCAGTATAGAGGATGTGTGGATACTCCCAGTATAGAGATGTTGTGGATAACTCCCAGTATAGAGGATGTGGTGGACTCGTAAGAGCATGTGAAGGATAGCTCCCAGTATTAGAATGTGGTGGATAGCCCCCAGTATAGAGGATGTGGGGTATAGCCCCCAGTATAGGGATGTGGTGGATAAATCCCAGTATAGAGGATGTGGTGGATAGCCCCAGTATAAGCATGTGGTGGATAACTCCCAGTATAGAGGATGTGGTGGACAATATAATGGATGTGGTGGATAGCTCCCATATAGAGGATTGGTGGATAGCTCCCAGTATAGAGATGTGGTGGATAGCCCCAGTATAGAGGATGTGGTGGATAGCTCCCAGTATAGAGGATGTGGTGGATAGCTCCCAGTATAGAGAAGTGGTGGATAGCCCCAGTATAGAGGATGTGGTGGATAGCTCCCAGTATAGAGGATGTGGTGGATACCCCCAGTATAGAGTGATGTGGTGGTAGCTCCCAGTATAGAGGATGTGGTATAACTCCCAGTATAGAGGATGTGGTGGATAGCCCCCAGTATAGAGAATGTGGGATAGCTCCCAGTATAGGGATGTGGTGGATAGCTCCCAGTATAGAGGATGTGGTGGATAACTCCCAGTATAGGGATGTGGTGGATAGCTCCCAGTATAGAGGATGTGGTGGATAGCCCCCAGTAATAGAGATGTGTGGATAGCTCCCAGTATAGAGGATGTGTGTGTAGCTCCCAGTATAGAGGATGTGAGATAGCCCCAGTATAGAGGATGTGGTGGATACTCCCAGTATAGAGGATGTGGTGGATAGCCCCAGTATAGAGGATGTGGAGGTAGCCCCCAGTATAGAGGATGTGGTGGATACTCCCAGTATAGAGGATGTGGTGGATAGCTCCAGTATAGAGGATGTGGTGGATAACTCCCAGTATAGAGTAAAGTGGTGGATAGCTTCCCAGTATAGAGGATGTGGTGGATAGCTCCCAGTTATAGAGGATGTGGAAGATAGCCCCCATATAGAGGATG